>NW_023660618.1:37500-64577 GCF_015228065.2 Penaeus monodon | reverse complement strand
CACACACACACACACACACACACAACACACACACACACACACACACACACACACACACACACACACACGCATGCACGCACGCACACACACATACATATACCGCAAGATTCTGCACCTTTTTTAATAAAGTTTGCCACCATCGTTATCACGGCCATCATTATCATGATATTTATTGTACTTAACAGTACTCTTTCTTTTGTTTTTTCTTTATTGTTATTGCCATTATAACCAACTGTAAAGAATAAAACAATCAATTTATAGCAAAATTTATGTGCAATATCCGTATTCCAGTAGCATTATTAAGTGATGATTAATTTCCCGGTTATTATCCAAGAGTTAAATTAATTGTTCTTTGATTTGTTTATCAGTACAGCTTACAAGCTAATTTGGTCTAATTTAAACTAGAAATGTAGTCAAAATGAGATATCTAGCACTGCATGGTTCCTTACTATGTAATTAAAGTTAATTTTCTGTTATTGTATTCTACTGCCACAAAATTTATGTGTGATTGATTTGTTTCCTTCATATCAGTGACTTTTTGCTATATAATTATCTAATAAATTTCCCCCCCAAAAAAACATCCAAAACAAATTACTATAATAACACTAAGTTATCTAGATTATTATTTTTTCTCTTTGATACTGATGTAATTCATTGTACCAGTACTCAAAGAACATGTGACCTGGGTCCTAAGACTTAAAAAATAGTGGGATTAATTTTTGCACTTGTTAAAAATAATAATGATAATGATATTGTCGTCGTCATTATCCTCATCTTCATCGTCATCGTCATCGTCATCGTCATCGTCATCGTCATCGTCATCGTCATCGTCATCGTCATCGTCTTCGTCATCGTCATCGTTATCATCATCATTACTATTATTTTTTTTACTTTAAGTATTAATAATAATAATGAAATAACAATTATAATAATAAAAATTATTATTATTATTATTATCATTATTATAAACTAATGAAATTATTATTTCTCATCAGTATCAAATAATGTTATCATCATAATTACCTAAATATATAACTATTAATATTGTCAATATCATGATCATGACCATCATGATCAAGATGATCATTATTCTGTTATTATCAAAGTGTACCTAACTCCCATACAGAAGGAAATTTTTGATGTTTAGCATTTTCCAGTAATATTTTACTTGACGACATCTACGCCACTGAGTAGTGTGAAGAAACTGGCTATTCTCGAGAACTGGGCTACGACCCTTGGGTTCATGCTCCATTTTTTCCTTTTAGAGGGAAGGCAAATCGCGCCTTGCTTTAGGATTCAGCCGGTTTTAGGGATTTAGGGGAAAGCCCAGTGCCATAGTTTGCTATCCAAAACATTCGTTTGTGGTTATGGCAACTTCTTTAAACAGTGCTTGGTTGACGATCTTAAGAGTGGAAAAACGTACTTTATGAAATTGAAATCACATTGATGGTTCTTCTAAAACCTGTTTTATCTAGATGGGTATCGTTTCCTTGGTTGCATTCGCTGAAATACAGACTGAGAAGATTCTATTGGTAAAGCACTTTTCACAGCTGCTGTGAGTGGCAACCAAATCTGGAAATCAGAATTCAGAAATTAACCACTGAAGAAATGTAGTCTGAGCCCTCTGAAGAAATGTAGCCTGAGCCCTCTATCTACTTGGAAATGTAGTATTAAAGTTTTCTCGGAGTGTAATTGATTACAACCAAAATACTGTGTGGACCAAGTGGAAAATTAAACCTAAAATAAATCGGGTTATGAAGAGAATGAGGCGACACTTTATAGATTAACTACGATCGCATTCTCATGTAAATTAGTTTTCAGCTACGGAAATGTACATTTTGTATTCGTTTTCATTGTCTAATTCAAGTGGCAATCTAACCGACAAATGATAAAAAAGTAAATCAATAAATGCTCATACTGCTGTTATAACAAAAGAAGAAGAAGAAGAAAAAAAAGGAGCTGAAATGAAAAGGCGACAAATTAAATCGCTTCCATTGATTATTAATTTTTCGAGTGTAAACTGATTCATAAAGAATGGCATATTGCAATGTAAATAAATATATTTTCAGTCTAAAAAATATTTAACAACACAAAATTAACAAAACCTTTTTGATGAAACATGATGACAAGGTATCCAGAAATGTCAGACCTACTGACGCCTACTGTAACATTACGTTGTAAAACAGGGTGTTTCAAAACACAGGGATAAAACTAACAATCTCCGTATATAATGATAATGAAAAGTATTACTACTAAGCAAAGAAAAAGTTTCGTAAAATAGCTTTAACATCTGTATACATTCAAACACACAGACACACAGACACACAGACAGACACACACACACACACACACACACACACACACACACACACACACACACACACACACACACACACACACACACACACACACACACACACACACACACACACACACACACACACATATGTATGGTAATTATGTAACCGATACGCATACCTTTATTTTTCATAATTTCAAAATCAAATCTTTTGTTCATCGCCATGACAAAGAAAACAAATTTTAATTAACAACAACCTTTTTTCCTGGTCATAAACAAAGTTACTCTTATCAGGCTGGCTTAAACGAAAGATTTCTACTTGAGAAATTACGTACACGTGCTTTATATCAATTAGCCGGTGGACTGGATTATGTCCCTTGTTAATAAAAATGAAAAACTATGTGTGATAAAAATGATCAACGGTAATTTGTCCATAGACGTGGACAAATTATTAAGAAATATTGGAATAAAACTTTGGCAGAAAATTTTCGGTAAAATAAATAAATAGAAAGAAATATTGGTTATTATGAACCGACAGTAACATGGTAAACAAAGACGATTTCATCTCCTCGTTAAGTTAAAGTTCCTCGGCATCAGAGAAGGGTACGTTGAAGGCTTTCTCTTTCTGCTGGCTCCTGGCAGACAAATTTTGCAGCATTTCGGCCTTACCAATATGTGTGAAAGGGTTAGCTCTAAGGCACTACTTTGGTTTAGTTTAGTACTTTATTTACCACCCAGGATAACTACACAGGCGTGGGCATAACATTATATATTGGCCTATTTGAATTTTAGGCTATAACATTATGCTTAGTAATACATCAGTTAAAGGAAAGGAACACTTACACAGTCCTTCATCTACTCATCTACCACAATGGCGTACAGCGTGGGCATTGAAAGGCATTGTTACATGTGGTCATGTGATGCTACATTACAAATTGTACTGATCTGCCAATACAATCTATATCCAAGTCTTCTTTTTTATGTAAACCATAGATGAATGAATCTTGTGTAAACCGGTCATAGTGTATTTTTCTACAGCTTTCAGGGCGTTGCAAAGTAATTAACTCAGACAAGTCCTCTTTGAGGGAAGTTTTAATGATGTATAAAATTTTTGGAAAGATGTACCCCAAGATCTATATCCACACTTTGCTTGTCACATACTGATTCTGCTAGATGATCAGCAGGATCATGCCTAAGGATTCCAATCATGCAATGGAATCCACACAAACGTATATTTATGACCTCGTTTCTGTTGCAGGATACACGTTTATCCTGGTATCATTTGCAATATTTCCTGCACCTTTGTCTAGAGTATTCAGAGCCTTGAGATTGATTGATTATTTCAAATTTCAAAAGGTCATTAAGCGCGAAAAACCTTGATAGATGGAAAAAATTTAAATATATAAAACTTTACAATATATCAACAAATATCTTACATATAACAATAATATATTAAAATCAAAGCATAATATTATGCTCTAAATTATAAAATTATTGCATAAACATCATGCATGATTAAATTTTATTAAAAATAGTCTCCCTAAGGAAACTAATAAGACCCTCTTGGTCACAATCCTCCCCCAATACATTTATCAATGTATAAGGGGGAGACAAGTACATACGCCTTTGGTCTGAGAAAGTTCCACTACATGTGCGACCGTTAATGGCTCTTGGAATCCCTCACTAAGTGTTTTAGCCATTATCAGCCCATGAGTTAGTCTTGTGTGCCCAATTCTTAGTCTTGTTAATACAACTTTTACTTTTTGGTTGGGATGGATGCTGGTCACCCAACTGGCAAGGTCATCTCTAATCTCTCGCAGTTTGTTTCTCGAGGTATACCACCATTATTCCATCCATTTATGGCGACGACAAATGATGCTGGGTTTCAGGTCGGCGTGTGGGAGAGGAAAATGAGCATAACAGGGCTGAGGGCAGTGCCTTGACCTTCCGATTAGCTCGTTTATTCCCACTTATACCAACATGTGCTGGCACCCATTACAGAGTTATCTTTTTACGTGTTGACATTTGTGCAAGCCAATCTTGAACCTCCCTCACCACTGGATGTGATGAGTTTTAGCTCTTTATTGCTTGCAAGGCACTACGAGAGTCACAATATATTATAATAGAATGGTTTGTAAGATCTCTAGTCATCTTGACTGCTGCAAGGATGGCATGTAATTCTGCAGTGAAGATCAAGGCTGCTAGAGAAAAATTACCAAATGCAGTCTTCCTTCTGTTCACTGCTGCAAAGCCCACACCATTTTCAGATTTCGAACCATCTGTATATATTGCATCTGCTCCTTGGTACTTAGAAGTGTGTTGTAGAAATCTCTCTCTGATTCTGCTTCGGATCTCTTCCTATTCCGACCAAACCAGCTCGACTTGATTAGTCCAAGAGGGGAATTGGGGAATTCTAACAGCCAAAACAATAGTGAGATTTAAATTATTATCTTCCACAATATTCCCCCCTAACAGAAGCTGCCTCAGTGCGGTGGGGGGGGGGGGCTTGAGGTCCCAATGATCTGGTGAGCTGGACCAGAGGGCTACCCATACTAGAGGGGTCACCAGTGAGGGATGAGACAAAATGGCTTCCTGGTGCACCAAGGCCTATGAGAGGGGATGGTGCACACACCCCTGGTTCATTCCATCTTGTACCAGGGAGAACTCTCCCATGTGTTTGCCGTGCGTGGCATACCGTATTACCAGGAGACAGGAGTCCTTGAGGTTGACAATGCTGGAATTTGACGGAAATTCGTCTGCTATACGGACAGTGACGTCACACTACGGACAAGTCACCACTGGCGGAAATATTTCCGTAATGTCTGTTTTTGCTCATTTTTACTAATACTTGCTTGTAACAATATCTTTATGTGAATAAATATGTTTTCTATTAAATATTCTTTCATTTTATTAACCAAATGATAACGAAACTTTCTGAGAAAACAATTTGCATTGAAAATCACTACAAAGCGAACCATCCTAACTACGGAATTGCCACTTGAAACCATTTGGACGCGGGCTGCCAGCTAGTGAAGAGCAAGTCACAGTGAGACAAACATCGCTGACTCTATAGCCGGCTGTGAGCTGCTGTGTGACAACACATAATCCGTAAGTATTTGCATTACAGAGTCGTAAATATTGCAATAAATAGTGCATCAGTCCTCCTAGAATACATCAAGTGGCGTTTTCTTTCGATCGTATAATTGAAGGCACACTTAAAACTTTTGTGAAAAACTACAAATCTTCATTTTCATATATAGTATAATATGTTTTACCATTTATTTTTACTTTATATGTTTAAGTAATTTTCTTTTATTTAAATCGTGGATTTATGTCATTCTTTGTTGAGCTTTATCATTCTTTATGTTTGAATATAGGAAGTTTTATTATAAAAGATACATTTTGATTAATTTATTAAATTCATGTTAGGTTGATTATCGTCTTTTACATATCAATTTTGTATAGAATATTGACAAAATTCTTAATTTTCAGATTATGGGTCCTCGGCAAAAATTCCAGGAAAATTGACTGGTAAATGACAACTTCCAGCCTTGGCTTGCAAGAGTGCCATCTGACAACACCAAGGCCTATTGCCAATTCTGCCATAAGCACCTTAGTGCCGAGATCTCATCCATTAAACGCCACCGGAGTCAAGGCAGCACGTGAGTCTCGAGGAGAGACGGAAGGCAACTGCAGAGGCTCAGAGCTCGGCATACGAGGATGCAGCATCCAGAGAGAGGATGATGCATGGCATTCCTCTGTGGCTTATGCACTGTGCTCTCATCATGTTTCTTAGCAGAGCATAACTTGCCATTTAGGTAACTATTTTCCCTGTGAATGAATTTGAAAAAAAAATATGTATAGTTTCACATTCCACGCCCTCCCTTTTCATGAATCCCTTTGATCTGCCCTTGAGTAGTATCATGGCAATACTTGATTTACTAATAAGCAGGCATTTTAATTATTTTATTATTTCAGCCTGTGTGATGGGATGATCGATCTTCACAAGAAGATGTATCCTGACTCCCGTATAGCAGCAGAAATGGTGCTACATAGGAAAAGGGGTGCAGCTATTACTAGCAGGATGGGAGACTTGGTGAAAGAAAAGTTAATTTGCAAGCTAAAACAAAATAAATTTAGCCTCATCATAGATGAAACTACCGATTGCTCATTAACTAAAACTTGCGCCATACTGGCAAGATATTTTGACCAACAGGAAAATTGCTGCAAAACAGAAATGCTAGATATGGTTAATGTCTTGCTGAAAATCTGGGGCTCTACAGGGGAGAGTTTTGTTTAACATCCTTATAAACTCCTTAAATTCTTCTGGAATCCCATTGTATACATGGTTGGATTTGCAGCAGATGGGCTTCCAATATAATGGGCAAAATAAATAGTGTCTCAAGTAGACTTAGAAGGGAAATGCCCGGTATAACTATAATAAAGTGTGTTGCTCACAGCATCCTCTCTGCTCAAGCGAAGCAGCTAAAACTTTACCTCGGTCTTGTGAGGAGTTAATCCGCAATGTTTACAATTTTCTTTGCTCATAGTGCCAAAAGAAAGTTTGAGTTTAAAGAATATCAGTTATTCTGTAACATAAAACCCACAATTACTCCACCCATGTGCAACCAGGTGGTTATCACTGCACAGTGCTGTGTCCAGACTAATTGAACAATGGCAACCATTAACACTATATTTTTCACATATTATGCAAGAAGAAAAAATGATAGTTTTGGAGAAGATACATCAATCATTGAAAGATCAATATGTATTATTTATTTGCATTTTATGAACTACATCTTGCCATATTTCAACAGAGTAAATCTTAAATTCCAATCAAAATCTCCTACTTTGCACCTACTCCATAACGAATTAACAAGTTGCAAAAGACACTACTTGAAAGTTTTGTTATTCACATGTAACAGCTCAATATTCCCTGAATAATATTGACCCTTCACATACAGCACACCATAAGCCCGTTAATGAAATATATCTAGGACCAGACATACACAATTATTTCAGAAACCAGAATACCATAAAGATCCAAAATTAATTCCTACTGTAAAGACAACCTGCCGAGATTTTTTAATTGCAGCTGCCAGAAAATCAAACAGAGATTTGATTTTGATAACAAGCTATGGGCACTAACATGTTATCTAAGTCCCATCAAAATGCTTGATCACACACGCAGAACTGCAATGCCATCCATAACTGACTTGATGGAAGAAGTGCCACGTATAAATACTTATAGTAAGCACGTACTTGACGACCAATGGCGTGAAATTCCCTTTTATAAATTTCCCGAAGAAATAAATGGTCTAAAATATGATGCTGAGAAGTTTTATAACTATATAATGAAAATAAGAGATGATAGTGGCCACTTCAAATTTCAAGCCATCGCTAAATTTTCTTTAGAAGTTCTGTCTTTACCAACTTCAAATGCTGACGTCGAACGCCTCTTTTCAAAACTCAATCGCATTAAACGAAAAGAAAGAAATAGTCTAAAAAATGAAAATGTCAGAGCACTTATTCATATAAGTGAGTATGCCATCAAGCCCAAATGGCGATCCAGATAATGATCTTGTCTCGCAATTTTGTTAAGTGAGTGTATCTCCACATGTATATATTCATATATATTTATATAAAGATTTATATATGTCTTTGTTGTACATTAAATTGTTTAATGTTTTTCGTATTTTGAAAATTCATATATTTTATATATATATATATATATAATTCTATTATGGTTGTTATCAAATAAAATATATAATGTAAATTATTTATTATTCACCCGAAATATGTACATTATTTCCTCTGGATGATTCGAATTAAAATTATTTATAAATAAATAGATGAGTTATTCCAGTAAAACGTGTGGTTTTCTTACAAGAATAATGAAAGAGAATGGCGGAAAGTGACGTCACTATTAGAGCGATAGCGGTCCAGCCTTGGAGGTTGAGCGATAATGCACGCTGCGCCCTACAGCTAGCGACACACCTCTTTGGTCCTCTATTCTGGTTTAGACGGGTGGCTTGATCAAGGCCCAGTCAAATCAATCGGCTTGTCAAATATGGCTAGGGTCAAGCAGGCACTGTTCAGTCGGTAGCGCATAGGTCCCACGAATGCCATCAGTACTATAAAAAGTGGTTGTGTATATTCCTCATTACCCCTGTGGTTGTTGGAGTTTTTGAGCCCCAACTATAGCTTCCCCTCGTTGGACTCCATTGTGGGTGAGTGGGTGAGGAATTCTAATTTGTATGAGTACTACAAAATTATAAAGATCTAGCTCTCTCCCAAACGACTTGCGACCATTCCCTCTGGAACATCACATGTCACTCTAGAACCTTTTCAACTTCCAAAGGGCAAGAATGGGAATCGTAATGGTTCCCAGGCTCCCAAACCAGGTAAGAAGGGAAAAAGTCCTCAATCCACTAAGGAAATCTTACCCGGTAAATATGAAAGTATTTCATATAGTAAGTACCTAAGAGTGAAGACCATTGATGGTGTATCAATCATGGATCTTGATATTTTTGAAGTACATTGGAAAATAGTTGAGGTATGTCAATGTTATCCTTGCATCACCCCACAGCGACATGGTAGCCTGATAGTTGAGGTTTCGTCACCAGACGAGAGTGACTGTCTGTGTGGGATATGTGACATCCCTGGGACTCAAGTTTCATGTTCTCCTCACAAAACCCTCAATCAGTGTAAGGGAATTGTTTTATCTCGAGACCTGATGAGGTATTCTGAGGAGAAACTGTTAGAGGAACTTAAGAATATTAATGTAGTGGCAGTAAAACGTTTTAAGAAGAAAGTTGTTGGTTTGGAACAGTCGATACCAGATCTCCTTCTAACTTTCAACACGTTAGCCCCTTCCGGAATCAGTTAAGTTGACATGGTACCACCTCAAAGTAAAGCCATATTTTCCAACCCTATGCATGCTTCCACTGCCAGGGTTATGGGCATGGAGCCAACTCTTGCCATTTTAAGGTAAATGGATAACCAAGAGTATGTGTAAAGTGTGGTACAAGTCATCAAGAAGATGAAAACTATCCAGTCCAATATGCTGTTACCACAGCAAAGAAGCTCATGAAGCTTCTTCAAAGCAATAAAAAAGGTACAATTTGAAAAGAAGTATTGGTAATAAGGAGAAAGGGAGAAAGTTTTCCCAGAGGCAAAGTACGTGCCCTGTGCTGTTGGCACTCCCAGTCTCTTCCCACCAAACCCACTCCTTACCTTCCCGATTTCTACACTCACAGACTCTTGCCACTAACGTTGTAAAACCTCATCCCAAAATTGCTGGACACTGCAACCTGGTGAATTCCAGCCAGAAACTGGAATAGGAGTGAGAGGCTCTAATGACGGAGACTCCTCAAAAGTTAGATCTTTGGAGCCATCAGGCAGGCTCCAGGCCTCAAAGGTGACAGCTTCAGCTCCCCCAGGGACCTCCTGCTAGGCAAATACCCCTGAAGCAAAGGCTCAGGTCGCCCTTTGCCCACCAAAGGAATCCTGACCTGGTCAAAAGACTCTGTTAAAGTGGGTCCTTTGGGAGCCAATCAGGAAGGGCTCCATCGGGGCCCTCAACGGTGCACTTCAAGCTGCCACCACATCCAAGGGACCTACTGCCTAGGCAGACATGCCCTAAACAAAGGCTCAGGCTTCTTTGCCATGGCAAAAAATCCTGAGCCATGCAAAAGGAAGCCTATAAGAATTAGTCCACGGGTAAACAACCCCTAAAGATTCTTCCCAAGGATCCTCGGAAGGAACAGCCTAAGGTAGTCGGCAAACCTTGAGCCACAGTTGCCAAACACCTATGAAGAGGTAGTTAGAATACTGGACACCCTTTAAAATCCAATGGAAGTCAGGGCATTCCTGCAAAATGGGAAGAACAGCAATATCTCATATGTCTCATCAACCCAGTTTGTGTATCCTACAAGTGATTTATGACAGGGAAAATCATCCGATTTCTCCTGATGAGGATTTTCCAAATTCCCATTAATCGATCGTTTGATAATGAAACCTCATGGAGAAGCAAGCGGGCTGGGAAAGTCAGATTATTCCTTCCAGGTTATCCCTTGCAGATACACTCAGCTGAAGGCTGTGGAATAGGCTGACAACGACCTCAGAGAGAGTTTTCCATTCAGAAAGTTGGCATTACCGTCAAGCCACCAGTACCTATGGTGGTCAAATCTGAATTTGCCAAAAGTTGTCAGAAAAATGAAGCTCTCCAGATCTTCTACTGCAGCCTACACCTTTGTGAGTCCCGTTCTTGAGAGTGAAAAACACAACCTCTTTCATTACACTGGGCTCTCGTAACCTGATTTACTACACGAGACTACAAGGATTCCGGGTCTTCCTATATCCAGATTGGCTTGTTCAACCCCTGAGGATAACCGTTTTTCATGGAAGGGAATGAGGAATCCTGTGGGATCTTAGTTAAGTTTCACTAAGCTTGCTGTGAGGGCAATTTCCCATTCCCCCAGATAATCAAGTCCAGCTAGGATTTGGTAGAATTGGGAAAGGAGAGATCCAACGAAGCGAGAAGTCAGAGAGAGAATTTCAGTTCAGTACATATCTAATAAAGGGGAAATCAGATCAATATACAGATGGCAAAAATCTGAAATGTTGTGGGCTACTAAAGGCATTGAGCAAGATGAAAGAAGGGCATCTGCATCTTTCTGAAAGAGCCTGATCTTCATTGTTATAGTCTTACTTGCCGTCCTTGCAGTATGTTAAGATGACTAAGTCTTAAATCCATTCTATTGTTTATAATTGTGATTACTGCTAATGTCTTGCAACAATCAGACTTTATCACACATAGTAGTGAGGAGTTCAATATTTGCTTGATCATTTGTTATTTAACATAAAAGATAACTCTGTGTTGAGTGCCTATTTACAAGTATTGGATCACGAATGAGCGGACTGAATCAGAAGGCCAGGCCTGCCCCTCAGCCTTGTGAGCTCATTTCTCTCCCCAACCAACCTGACCCGCATCAGAGTGCTGCCAATATATGGATCCAACAAGGAGGCTACCTCCAGACCACTCAGATTAGAGATGAACTTCATTTGGTGCTAGCAGCTCAGTCCTCAACAAAGGGGAAGTTCTTTACAAGACTAGAATTGGGCACAAATTATCATGGCCATATGGCTAAACGAAAGGACTTTCCAGCTGATGCCAAGAGCTTAAATCGACATGTAGCTGGAAAGATGTATGTATCAACATTCTGAGACCCTAAAAGTATGTACTTGCACTCCCCATATAACACTAAAAACCATGTATGGGAGATGTGACAAGATGGCTTATTAATTTCCTTAGGATACTAAATTTTCAATAAAATTTAATTATGCTAATATTTACTCAATTTTTTTTGAACACTTTAGACATATATTTACTATCTTCGATCTATTTCTTCGTTATTTTTAAGATATCTAATTGACAGATTTTATATCTAATTTAATACCCTCTATTTAACAAGGTATTCGCACTAATGACCTTAGCTTTGACTGGGCAGAATTCAATCAATCCACACAGCACATACCTTTCGAAACTCAACGCAACAAACACTCGCAAAGAGATACACACGCCCAATATATAGATGCCCACCCTCAAGCAGGAGGCTTTACTAACATTTCACTCATTGCCGGGAAAGCCAACCCTTTTCATTTTAATACAGATTTCAAGCCTATACAAAGGAAGCCGCCCAAACTGATCTTTGGACTAAAATGTTTTCAATCACTCCTATTTTAACAAATCTTAACTCTGTCTGTGCACAGTATTGTAAAATAATTCGACAATTTATGTACAACAAGTTATCCCTAGACGATATGGACGTAGAGCCTCATGTTTTGAGGTACTTAACAAACTAAACAAAGCATGCGAACCAATATTGCATTGATCTTAAATCTGCCTTTGATATTGCAAACAAACAAACAAATATCCAGAACCCCTACCACTTTAGTATTTCCAGGAAAACTTAACATGATTCAAATGTATCTATCAAATCGATCGGCTCAGGTTCTCTTCCAGGGCATAAGCAGTACTCATACAAAACATATGAACTGGACACACCACAGGGAAGTGTATAGCCCAAAATGTTATTATAATATCCCTAATAATAGATTACTAGGCATATCTACTTGATGGCAATGACTCCTTATTACATGTCGATGATATTCTGCATAAATCCCTTATCTGAGGAGAAAATCCCACAGATATTGCTAGATTCATAACTCTGCATACGCAAGGGCTACTGATTTGGCTGATATCTCGACTGAAAAAACAAGGTCCAAAGTAATCCTCCGCCAAAGGTTTCCATTAAATGATATTGAGCAGAATTTGGCAATTTCAATGATCAGAAAATTCATCTGAAAATGAAGAAAAGGATGTGAGATCGCTGAACCATTTAGATCATTGTTTAGCAGAGACATGGTATAAATGTAATAATTGCGAGACTCTTGTCATACAATTGTCATATATCATTAAACTATGCTTGACCTGTATTGTTGAAGATCTCAGAGTACCTAGTGTAACAATTGTAGAGAATGATGCCATGAGATCATTCTTGTGTCCTAGTACAATAAGAATAGATGTGATATATGAACACATAACTTGATTTACCTTCTATTTCTCAAAGAATATTTAATGCAAATAAACATTTAATGTAAATCAATATAACAGAACATTTTACTTTGTACAGAGTTCCAAGTTTCCAAAGACAAATAAACTGAATATGGAACTTATTCATTGATGAAAGATTCTATTTCTATCCATGGTGTACAAATTTAAACTTTAGACGCGTGAAAGATACGTAATATGAAGCTACTGAATATTCCTTTCCCTAGGGAAATGTCTTACCTAAAATGTTATATTAAATCAGACCTTCAAATAAGATAGTGCCCCCCCCCCGCAACTTAGCAGTTGCTCAGTATAAATGAGGCAACTTAAAACTTCAATGCATAGAATGCTACACTATGGATCCGCTTTTATTGTATAAAATATTTTCACCCACAGGCATTGTAGGAGGTTCATGACTGGGCTAGCATACGCAACTGATTGGCACGGATACTCAATGGCACCGAATTTCTATTAAGATCAGCCCCGAGTAATTTTCTTACGATTCACAGAGTGCCTCCAGCTCGAAGATAGACACAGGTGCTGCAATATTTAAAATGACATCCATAACGTTGTATGGGGTGGCCAACTGAACGGGTGCCCAGTGTATGGCGTTTTGTGAAGTTCTTGTCATGGAATCCTGCGGCTGATCTGACTCGAACTCCTAGCAAAGTTAGCTGTGACATCTAGCAAAATGTGGATAGTCTTGAGATACCTCTTTCTAGATTTATATATGCAATTTAAGCTTCCTTCCACGCGGACTGTTTGGGTTATTTAATTTCACGCCAATTGTAACATACACTTACCTGTTTATGTAGATTTATTCATCTGTGTTTATATAAATAAGATCAGACATGTATATTGTGACCACAAGAATCAGCTTGGATATGATTGTCCATTAGCAGGTCAGTACAGTTTTGTAATGTCAAAGAAGCTTGTGTCAACCCTGTAATAACAGATTAAGCCAACCTGTACATAGATATCAAGTCCATGGTTACAGCCTTTCGACCACCGGCATGAGTACAAGAACTATGAAACCATTTATATATCATTATGTTTATAATAATTTTTTTATTTTTATTATTTATTTATCCTAAATTTGGATTAGTATATATAACTGTTTGACACTGGTAAATAATAGATAAAAGGAACTGTGTAATTGTTCCTACTCAACTATATATGCTATATCATATATATTTATAGTCAATAAAATTATGTTAATAATATATATATGTTATGCCATGCATGAAAAATGTACATACTTTCCAATCCTGTGCAGTTAGCCATTTAAATCGAGGACTAAACATAATTATATATATATATTATATATATTATTATATATATATATTTTATATATATATATATATATAATATAATATATATATATCATCATCATCATTTAACGAAAGGTTCATATCTGAGCCTATACAGATGATATCTCAATTGCAGTTTTCACGTTAGTGATCTACTGGATGAGTACGTGGTAGTTCCCAGTTCCTTTTCCAGGAATGCCGGTGTTACATTTTTAAGTATCATTATCTATCTATATTTTATCAGGTTAGACAGCATGACTTGGGCTGCTTGATCACATTATATACAGTTCGAGAGTGAAGTATCCTATGACCAAGTAAAATACGCGGCGTCGTACTCGAACCCTCGAACTCAGATTACCGTCTACAGTATATGAGTACGAACGCTCTAACATTCAACCGCCCTTGAACGATATGGCTTCATATTTATTCTTGGCAATTTAGAGCGTGTTTGCCATTGCCTCCGCCCGTGTTTTTTTTTTTTTTTTTTTTTATTATTTTTTATTTTTTTTTGTTTTTTTTTTTATTTTTGTTTTTTTCCAGTCAACTATCTCTATTTATAATGCATGACTTGGGCTACTGGTCCCCAGTGGCTAGCAGGCAATCGAGGTGAATTCTTCCTAATGGAAACAACGGCGTCGTGACTCAACCCTCGAACTCAGATTGCGTGTGACAGTCTTAGTCCGACGCTATAACCATTCGGCACCGCGGCCTATATAATATATATATATATATATATATATATATATATATATTATATATATATATGGGGCCGCGGTGGCCGAATGGTTAGAGCGTCGGACTCAAGACTGTCCGCCCGGCAATCTGAGTTCGAGGGTTCGAGTCACCGACCGCCGCGTTGTTTCCTTAGGCAAGGAACTTCACCTCGATTGCCTGCCTAGCCACTGGGGACCAGTCAGCCCAAGTCAGTGCCGGTAAATAGAAAATAGTGACTGGGAAAAAAAAAAAAAAAAAAAAAAAAAAAAAAAAAAAAAAAAAAAAAAAAAAAAACACCGGGCGGAAGGAAATGGCAACCACCGCTCTAAATTGCCAAGAAAATCATGGAAGCCATGATCGTCAAGGCCGCGGTGGCCGAATGGTTAGAGCGTCGGACTCAAGACTGTCACGACGGTAATCTGAGTTCGAGGTTCGAGTCACCGACCGCCGCGTGTTTCCCTTGGGCAAGGAACTTCACCTCGACTGCTCTACCTACCATGGGTGGCCAAGCCACCCCAAGTCAGTGCTGGTCCCAAGCCGGATAAAATAAGAGAGATGATTACCTAAAAATGTAACACCGGCACTCTCCGTGGAAAGGAACTGGGACCCTACCACGTATCACTCCAAGAGCATCACAACGTGAAAACTGCAATTGATATCATGCTGTGACCACGGCGGCTCAGACATGAACCTACCGTTAAATGATGATGATGATATATATATATATATATATATTATATATATATATATATATATATATATATATATATATTATATAATTATGTTTAGCCCCTCGATTTACCACCCTGGCTAACTGCACAGGCTTGGGGAAAGTATGGTACATTTCATGCATGGCATAACATTATATAATGGTATTACACATGAATTTTAGACTATAACATTATTATGATAAGCACTATATCATAGAGGAAAGGAACAATTACACGTCCCTTATCTACTTATCTCCCACGCCGTCCAACAGTTTAAAAAACTACATTCCAAATTTAGGATACAACATAAAAAAATCTTCTAAACATCAGATGATATAAAAGGGTTTTTCATAGTTCTCTGTACCTCATGCTTGGTGGTCTGAAAGGCTGTAACACATGGCACTCTGATATCTAATGTAAAAGTGTTTGCTTATATTGTTCATTACACGGTTTTCACATAGCTTCTTGACATTACAAACTGTACTGACCTGCTAATACAATCTATATCCAAGCCTGATTCTTGTGGTCACAATATCACACTGTCTTGATCTTATTTTATATAAACACAGATGAATAAATTTTACATAAACCGGTCATAGTGCTCTATGTTACAGCTCATTGGGCGTTGAGAATTAATCAACCCAAACAGGTCCTCTTTGAAGGAAGCTTTAATGATATATAAATCCTAAAAGAGGTACTCCAAGATCTATTCCACATTTGCTTGTCACATGCTAACTTTGCTAGGAGATCAGCATGATCATGCCCAGGATTCCAACAAGAATCTACACAAAACGCATATCATGGCCTCGTTCTTTTGCACGATACACGTTTATCCTGATGTCATTTGTAATATTGCCAGCACCTTTGTCTAGCTTTCAGAGCCTGGAGAGCACTCTGTGAATCGTAGAAAATTACTTCTGGACCTTGATTTAATAGAAATTCGGTAGCCATGAGTATTCCTGCCAACTCAGTTTGCGTATGCTAGCCCAGTCATGAACCCTCCTACAATCCTGGTGCTGCAAAATATTTCTATACACAACAAAGCGGATCCATCAGTGTAGCATTCCTATGCATTGACCAGTGTTTTAAGATGCTCATTTATAATTGAGCATACTGCTTAAGTATAGCAGGGGGGGGGGCACTATCTTATTTGAGGGCAGTCGTATGATATACATTTAGGTACGACATTTTCCACAGTGGAACAGAATATCCAAGTAGCGTCATAGTTACGGGTATTTTCAGCTGAGCTAAATGTTTACTTGTACCCATGGATATGAATATGCATCGATGTTGTCATTCAAAATAAGTTCCTCTATTCATGTTTTATTTGTCTTTGGAACTTTGGAACTGTACAGTGGAGGGGTTCTGTAATTGATTTGACATTAAATGTGTTATTCATGTATAATATTCTTTGAAAATAGAAGGTAAATTCAGTTCTGTTTTCATATTCACAATTCTTGTTGTACTAGGGACACCAAGAATGATCCTCATGGCATCATTCTCTACAATTTTTAAACTAGGTAACTCTGATTCCTTGAACAATACTAGGTGCAATGCATGATAATATATGACTGACCATTTGTATGACAAGTAAGTCTCGCAATATTGACATTTATACCATGGTCTCTGCCAACAAATGATCTAAGTGGTTTCAGCTGCTCCCACCTCCTTTTCTTCAAGTTTCTGATGAATTCTGCATCATTGACAATCGCCAAAGTTCTAGCTCAATATCATTTATATGAAACCTTGGCGGAGGGATTAACTTTGAGTGCCTTGTTTTTTCAGTCGAGATTATCAAGCCACTCTCAGTAGCCCTTGCTGAAAGTATATCTAGAATATCTTGCATTCTCTCCTCAGATAAGGATTTGATGCAAATATCATCGACATAGCAAATAAGGGAGTCATTGCCCTCAAGTAGTATATCGCCTAGTAATCTATGTATTAGGATATAAATAAACATGGACTAATTACACCTCCCTTGGTGTGTCCTGTTCTAATGCTTTTGTATGAGTACTCTTAATGCCTCTGAAGAGAACCTGAGCCGATCGATTTGATAGATACATTTGAATCCATGTTAACAGTTTTCCCTGAATACTAAAGTGAGCTAGTTGTTCATGGATATTTTTTTTGTTTGTTTGCAATATCAAAGGCAGATTTAAGATCAAGCAATATGGTTCGCATGCTTGGGTTTGAGTTTGTTAAGTACCTTGCAAAACAGTGGAGGCTGCTACGTCCATATCGTCTGGGGGATAACTTGTTCGATACATAAGTCTGTTCAGAATTATTTTATCAAGTACTCTGCACAGACAGGAGGTTAAGTACTGGGTTTAAGTATAGGAGTGATTAAAATTTTAGTCCAGAAGCTTGGGAGGCTTCCTTGTGATAGGCTGAGTCTGTAAAGTGGAAAAGTGGGTTGCCTTTGGTACCTGAGCAATGAGGTGAAGGACGGTGTTGGTAAAGCCATCCTCTTGATGGTTGGGCATCTACTATTTTGGACTGGTGTGCTATCTCTTTGGGAGTGTTTATGGGTGTGAGTGCCCAGAGGTATGGCTGGGTGGTGGATTGATTGATTCTGCCCCAGTCAACAGCTAAGGTCATTAGTGGCGAATACCTTGTTAAATAGAGATATTAAAATTAGATATTAAAAATCTGTCAATAGATATCTTAAAAATAACAAGAAATAGATCAAAACATAAATATTATGCTCTAAGTGTATAAAATTATTGCATAAACATTATGCATAATTAAATTTTATTGAAATATTAGCCCTCCCTAAGGAAATTAATAAGACCCTCTTGGTCACAATCCTCCCCAATACATTTTTCAGTGTATATGGGGAGGCAAGTACATACTTCTTTAGTCTCAGAATGTTACACATCTTTCCACTACATGTGCGATCGTTAATGCTCTTGGCATCGCTTGCAAAGTCCTTGACGTTTGCCATCATCGGCCCATGAGTCAGTCTTGTGTGCCCAATTCTTAGTCTTGTTAATGCAACTTCCCTTTTGGGTTTTAAAGACTGATGCTAGTCACCCAACTGCCAAGTTCATCTCTAATTTCTCGCAGTGGTTTCTGGAGTATGCCTCCATTGTTCCTTCCATTTATTGCAAAGCCAACTCCTGATGCGGGGTTTTTTCAGGTTGGTGTGTGGGAGAGGAAATGGAGCATCACAGGCTGAGGGGCAGCTGCCTTTGGCCTTCTGATCAGTTCGCTCATTCCCGCTGATACCAACATGTGCTGGCACCCAACACAGAGTTATCTTTTTACGTGTTGACATCAGTGCAAGCCAATCTTGAACCTCCCTCCACTACTGGATGTGATGAGTTGAAGCTCTTGATTGCTTGCAAGGCACTACGAGAGTCACAATGTATCACAATAGAATGGTTTGTAAGATCTCTAGTCATCTTAACTACTGCAAGGACGGCAAGTAACTATACAATGAAGATCGAGGCTGCTAGAGAAAGACTGCCAGATGCAGTCTTTCTTCTGCTCACTGCTGCAAAGCCCACAACATTTTCAGATTTTGAACCATCTGTATATATTGCATCTGATCCTTGTTACTTAGAAATGTACTGAAGAAATCTCTCTCTGACTTCTGCTTCGGATCTCTCCCCTTTCCCAATTCTGACCAAATCCAGCTCGACTTGATTAGTCCATGGGGGAATTGGGGAATTCCAACAGCAAGAACCTTAGTGAAACTTAAACTAAGATCTTCCACAGGATTCCTCATTCCCCCTTCCATAGAAAGGGCCCTATCCTCAAGGGGGTTGAAAACCAATCTGGATGTAGGAGACCCGGAATCCTTTGTAGTCTCGTGTAGTAAATCAGGTTCACGTAGGCCCAGTGTATGAAAGAGGTGGTTTTTCCACCTCAGCATACAGGACTCCACAGGTGTAGCCGCAGTACAGATTCTGAGAGCTTCATTATTTTCTGACAACTTGTTGGCATTCATCAGACCACCATGGACCGGTGGCGACGGTAATGCCCACTACTTTTCGGAATGGATGCTTCTTTCTAAGGTCGTGTCAAGCCTATTCTCACAGCCTTCACCTGCAGTGTAGTCTGCAAGTGGATGGCCTGGAAGGGAATATCCTGACGTACCATTGCTGCTGCTTCTCCATGAGGTTCATTATCAAAGATCGCATAATGGGAATTTGGAATCCTCTCAGGGAAATCGGATGATTTTCCCTGGTCATAATCTCTTGTAGGTATACCACAAACTGGGTTGCATGAACCCTATGAGATATTGCTGTTCTTCCCATTTTGCATGAATTCCCTGACAGTTTCCATTGGATTAGGGTGTCCAGTTCTTTAAACTACCTCTTCATAGGTGTTTGGCAGCACCTGTGGTCAAGGGTTTGCCCCACACCTTTAGGCTGTTCCTTCCCAGGATCTTGGGAGAATCTTTTGAGGGTTGTTTACCCGTGGAACTAATTTCCACAGGCTTCCTTTTGACAGGCTCAGATTTCTTTGCCTGGGCAAAGGACAGACCTGAGCCTTTGTTTCAGGGGCATTCTGCCTAGCAGTGGAGGTCCCTGTGGATGTGGTGGCAGCTGAAGCTGTCACCGTTGAGGCCCCTGGAGCCCTGCCTGATGGCTCCAAAGACCCCACTTTAAATGAGTCTTTTGAACAGGTTCAGGATTCCTTTGGTGGGCAAAGGGCGAAAACCTGAGCCTTTGCTTCAGGGGTATTCTGCCTAGCAGCAGAAGGTCCCTGTAGCTGGAGCTGTCACCTTTGAGGCTCTGGAGCCTTACCTGATGCCTCCAAAGATCTAACTTTTGGGAGGAGTCTCCTCATTAGACCCTCCACTCCTATTCCGTTTCGGTGGAATTCACCAGAGGCAGTGTCAGCAATATGGGACTGAGGTTTAAAGAAGTGGCAGAGTCTGTGGTTGGAGAAGCATCGGAAGGCAAGGGTTGTGGGAATGACTGTGCCAACAGCACACGGGCACGTCACTTTGCCTCTGAAAAACTTTCTCCTTGCTCCTTATTACCAATACTTCTTTTTCAAATTTGTACCTTTTTCATTGCTTTGAAGAAGCTTCATGAGCTTCTTTGCTGTGGTAACAGCATATTGGACCTGGATAGTTTTTCATCTTCTTGATGACTTGTACCACACTTTACACATACTCTTGGTTATCCATTTACCTTAAAATGGCAAGAGTTGGGCTCCATGCCCATAACCCTGGCAATGGAAGCACTGCATAGGGTTGGGCACATATGGCTTTACTTTGAGGTGGTACCATGTCAACTTAACTGATTCCGGAAGGACTAACGTGTTTGAAATTAGAAGAGATCTGGTATCGACTTTTCCCAAAACCAACAACTTTCTTCTTAAAACGTTTTTACTGCCACTACATTAATATTGTTAAGTTCCTCTAACAGTTTCTCCTCAGAATACCTCATCAGGTCTCGAGATAAAACATTCCCTTACACTGATTGAGGGTTTTGTGAGGAGAACATGAAACTTGAGTCCCAGGGATGTCACATATCCCACACAGACAGTCCACTCCTCGTCTGGTGAAAAAACCCTCAACTATCAGGCTACCATGTCGCTGTGGGGTGATGCAAGGATAACATTGACACACCTCTACTATTTTCCAATGTACTTCAAAATATCAGATCCATGATTGATACACCATCAATGGTCTTCACTCTTAGGTATATACTTACTATATGAAATACTTTCATATTTACCGGGTAAGATTTCCTTAGTGGATTGAGGACTTTTTCCCTTCTTACCTGGTTTGGGAGCCTGGGAACCATTACGATTCCCATTCTTGCCCTTTGGAAGTTGAAAAGGTTCTAGAGTGACATGTGATGTTCCAGAGGGAATGGTCGCAAGTCGTTTGGGAGAGAGCTAGATCTTTATAATTTTGGTAGTACTCATACAAATTAGAATTCCTCACCCACTCACCCACCATGGAGTCCAACGAGGGGAAGCTATAGTTGGGGCTCAAAAACTCCCAACAACCACAGGGGTAATGAGGAAATATACACAACCACTATTATAGTACTGATGGCATTCGCGGGACCTAAGTGCTACCGACTGAACAGTGCCTGCTTGACCCTAGCCATATTTGACGAGCCGATTGACTTGACTGGGCCTTGATCACCCGTCTAACCAGAATAGAGGACCAAAGAGGTGTGTCGCTAGCTGTAGGGCGCAGCGTGCAGCATCGCTCAACCTCAAGGCTGGACCGCTATCGCTCTAATAGTGACGTCACTTTCCGCCATTCTCTTTCATTATTCTTGTAAGAAAACCACACGTTTTACTGGAATAACTCATCTATTTATTATAAATAATTTTAATTCGAATCATCCAGAGGAATAATGTACATATTTCGGGTGAATATAAATAATTTACATTATTATTTTATTTGATAACAACCATAATAGAATTATATATATATATATATAAAATATATGAATTTTCAAAATACGAAAAACATTAAACAATTTAATGTACACAAAGACATATATAAATCTTTATATAAATATATATGAATATATACATGTGGCAGATACACTCACTTAACAAATTGCGAGACAAGATCATTATCTGGATCGCCATTTGACTTGATGGCATACTCACTTATATGAATAAGTGCTTCTGACATTTTCATTTTTTAGACTATTTCTTTCTTTCGTTTATGCGATTGAGTTTTGAAAAGAGGCGTTCGACGTCAGCATTTGAAGTTGGTAAAGACAGAACTTCTAAAGAAAATTTAGCGATGGCTTGAAATTTGAAGTGGCCACTATCATCTCTTATTTTTCATTATATAGTTATAAACTTCTCAGCATCATATTTTAGACCATTTATTTCTTCGGGAAATTTATAAAAGGGAATTTCACGCCATTGGTCGTCAAGTACGTGCTTACTATAAGTATTTATACGTGGCACTTCTTCCATCAAGTCAGTTATGGATGGCATTGCAGTTCTGCTGTTGTGATCAAGCATTTTGATGGGACTTAGATAACATGTTAGTGCCCATAGCTTGTTATCAAAATCAAATCTCTGTTTGATTTGCTGGCATGCTGCAATTAAAAAATCTCGGCAGGTTTGTCTTTACAAGTAGAATTTAAATTTTGGATCTTTATGGTATTCTGGTTTTGAAATAATTTGTGTATGTCTGGTCCTAGATTATTTCATTAACGGGCTTATGGTGTGCTGTATGTGAAGGGTCAATATTATTCAGGGAATATTGAGCTGTTACATGTGAATAACAAAACTTTTCAAGTAGTGTCTTTTGCAAACTTGTTAATTCGTTATGGAGTAGGTGCAAAGTAGGAGATTTTGATTGGAATTTAAGATTTACTCTGTTGAATATGGCAAGATGTAGTTCATAAATGCAAATAATAAATACATATTGATCTTTCAATGATTGATGTATCTTCTCCAAAACTATCATTTTTTCTTCTTGCATAATATGTGAAAAATATAGTGTTAATGGTTGCCATTGTTCAATTAGTCTTGGACACAGCACTGTGCAGTTAACCACCTGGTTGCACATGGGTGGAGTAATTTTGTTGGGTTTTATGTTACAGAATAACTGATATTCTTTAAACTCAACTTTCTTTTGGCACTATGAGCAAAGAAATTGTAAACATTGCGGTTTTAACTCCTCACAAGACCGAGGTAAAGTTTTTAGCTGCTTCGCTTGAGCAGAGATGGATGCTGTAGCAACACACTTTATTATAGTTATACCGGGCATTTCCCTTCTAAGTCTACTTGAGACACTATTTATTTTGCCCATTATATTGGAAGCCCCATCTGCCTGCAAATCCAACCATGTTATACAATGGGATTCCAGAAGAATTTAAGGAGTTTATAAGGATGTTAAACAAACTCTCCCCTGTAGAGCCCCCAGGATTTTCAGCATAGACATTAACCATATCTAGCATTTCTGTTTTGCAGCAATTTTCCTGTTGGTCAAAATATCTTGCCAGTATGGCGCAAGTTTTAGTTAATGAGCAATCGGTAGTTTCATCTATGATGAGGCTAAATTTATTTTGTTTTAGCTTGCAAATTAACTTTTCTTTCACCAAGTCTCCCATCCTGCTAGTATAGCTGCACCCCTTTTCCTATGTAGCACCATTTCTGCTGCTATACGGGAGTCAGGATACATCTTCTTGTGAAGATCGATATCCCATCACACAGGCTGAAATAATAAATAATTAAATTGCCTGCTTTTTAGTTAATCATGTATTGCCATGATACTACTCAAGGGCAGATCAAAGGTATTCATGAAAAGGGAGGGCGTGAATGTGAAACTATACATATTTTTTTTTCAAATTCATTCACAGGGAAAATAGTTACCTAAATGGCCAATTTTATGCTCTGCTAAGAACATGATGAAGAGCACAGTTGCATAAGCCACAGAGAATGCCATTGCATCATCCTCTCTCCTGGATGCTGCATCCTCGTATGCCGAGCTCTGAGCCTCTGCAGTTGCCTTCCGTCTCTCCTCGAGACTCACGTGCTGCCTTGACTCCCGGTGGCGTTTAATGGATGAGATCTCGGCACTAAGGTGCTTATGGCAGAATTGGCAATAGGCCTTGGTGTTGTCAGATGCACTCTTGCAAGCCAAGGCTGGAAGTTGTCATTTACCAATCAATTTTCCTGGAATTTTTTGCCGAGGACCCATAATCTGAAATTAAAGAATTTTGTCAATATTCTATAAAAAATTTTGATATGTAAAAAGACGATCAATCAACCTAACATGAATTTAATAAATTAATCTTAATGTATCTTTTATCATATATCTTCCTATATTCAAACATTAAGAATGATTAAGCTCAACAAAGAATGACATAATCCACGATTTTATTAAAAGAAAATTACTAAACATATAAAGTAAAATAATATGGTAAAACATATTATCCTATATATGAAAATGAAGATTTGTAGTTTTTCACAAATTTTTTAAGTGTGCCTTCAATTATACGATCGAAAGAAAACGCACTTGATGTATTTCTAGGAGGACTGATGCACTATTTATTGCAATATTTACGACTCTTGTAATGCAATACTTACGGATTATGTGTTGTCACACAGCAGCTCACAGCCGGCTATAGAGTCAGCGATGTTTGTCTCACTGTGACTTGCTCTTCACTAGCTGGCAGCCCGCGTCCAAATGGTTTCAAGTGGCAATTCCGTAGTTTTAGGATGGTTCGCTTTGTAGTGATTTTCAATGCAAATTGTTTTCTCAGAAAGTTTCGTTATCATTTGGTTATAAAATGAAAGAATATTTAATAGAAAACATATTTATTCACATAAAGATATTGTTACAACCCAAGTATTAGTAAAAATGAGCAAAAACAGACATTACGGAATATTTCCGCCAGTGGTGACTTGTCCGTAGTGTGACGTCACTGTCCGTATAGCAACGATTTCCGTCAAATTCCAGCATTGTCAACCTCAAGGACTCCTGTCTCCTGGTAATACGGTATGCCACGCACGGCAAACACATGGGAGAGTTCTCCCTGGTACAAGATGGAATGAACCAGGGGTGTGTGCACCATCCCCTCTCATAGGCCTTGGTGCACCAGGAAGCCATTTTGTCTCATCCCTCACTGGTGACCCCTCTAGTATGGTAGCCTCTGGTCCACTCACCAATCATTGGGACCTCAAGCCCCCCCCCCCACCGCACTGGGGCCCAGCTTCTGTTAGGGGGGAATCTTGGTGGAAGATAATAATTTAAATCTCACTATTGTTTTTGGCTGTTAGAATTCCCCAATTCCCCTCTTGGACTAATCAAGTCGAGCTGGTTTGGTCGGAATAGGAAGATCCGAAGCAGAATCAGAGAAGGATTTCTACAACACACTTCTAAGTCCCAAAGGAGCAGATGCAATATATACAGATGGTTCGAAATCTGAAAATGGTGTGGGCTTTGCAGCAGTGAACAGAAGGAAGACTGCATTTGTAATTTTTCTCTAGCAGCTGATCTTCACTGCAGACTTACATGCCATCCTTGCAGCAGTCAAGATGACTAGAGATCTTACAAACCATTCTATTATAATAAATTGTGACTCTTGCAGTGTCCTTGCAAGCAATAAAGAGCTAAAACTCATCACATCCAGTGGTGAGGGAGGTTCAAGATTGGCTTGCACAAATGTCAACACGTAAAAAGATAACTCTGTAATGGGTGCCAGCACATGTTGGTATAAGTGTGAATAAAACGAGCTAATCGGAAGGTCAGGCAGCTGCCGCTACCCCTGTTATGCTCATTTTCCTCTCCCACACGCCGAACCTGAAACTCAGCATCATTTGTCGTCGCCATAAGTGGATGGAATAATGTGGTATACCTCGAGAAACAAACTGCCGAGAATTAGATGACCTTGCCAGTTGGGTGACCAGCATCCATCCCAACCAAAAAGTAAAAGTTGTATTAACAAGACTAAGAATTGGGCACACAAGACTAACTCATGGGCTGATAATGGCTAAAACACTTAGTGAGGGATTCCAAGAGCCATTAACGGTACGCAATGTAGTGGAACTTTCTCAGACCAAAGGCGTATGTACTTGTCTCCCCCTTATACATTGATAACTGTATTGGGGGAGGATTGTGACCAAGAGGGTCTTATTAGTTTCCTTAGGGAGACTATTTTTCAATAAAATTTAATCATGCATGATGTTTATGCAATAATTTTATATATTTAGAGCATAATATTTATGCTTAGATTTTTAATATATTTATTGTTATATGTAAGATATTTGTTGATATATTTGTAAAGTTTTATATATTTAAATTTTTTCCATCTATCAAGGTTTTCGCCGCTAATGACCTTTTGAAATTTGAAATAATCAATCAATCTCAAGGCTCTGAATACTCTAGACAAAGGTGCAGGAAATATTGCAAATGATACCAGGATAAACGTGTATCCTGCAACAGAACGAGGTCATAATATACGTTTTGTGTGGATTCCATTGCATGATTGGAATCCTTAGGCATGATCCTGCTGATCATCTAGCAGAATCAGTATGTGACAAGCAAAGTGTGGATATAGATCTTGGGGTACATCTTTCCAAAAATTTTATACATCATTAAAACTTCCCTCAAAGAGGACTTGTCTGAGTTAATTACTTTGCAACGCCCTGAAAGCTGTAGAAAAATACACTATGACCGGTTTACACAAGATTCATTCATCTATGGTTTACATAAAAAAGAAGACTTGGATATAGATTGTATTGGCAGATCAGTACAATTTGTAATGTCAAAGAAACTCAGAGTGCCATGTGTTACATCCTTTCAGACCACTATGTAACCATTTCATATCATCTGATGTCTTAGAAGATATACTTATGTTGTATCCTAAATTTGGAATGTAGCATCACATGACCACATGTAACAATGCCTTTCAATGCCCACGCTGTACGCCACTGTGGTAGATGAGTAGATGAAGGACTGTGTAAGTGTTCCTTTCCTT
>NW_023660618.1:30000-32500 GCF_015228065.2 Penaeus monodon | reverse complement strand
GTGCTAATAAAAAGATTTACCCGGATATAAAGGAAAGAAAAGTCATACAGTAATTAGTCTTTCTCTACCTACATCAACCAGAGTAATACACTTTCTCTCACCTTTGTTATGGTATGTAGATAAAGTGCTTCCATTGCTTTGACTATGTCCTAGTGATGGATCTAAGTCTCAATCCTTTCGCAATTAGTAAAAAAAAAAAAAATGGTTTCTTGGCACACGGCTAAGGAGCCTTGGGAACACAGTCTCGCCCTGCTTCTGAAAAGGTATTGTAACCTGGAAACCAATCGAAGAAACAACTATTGCATATGCACCGGGGGATGAATGATTTTGTCCACAGACCGCACTAATTGACATCTTGGGCTAACTGATGGACAGTAATACTGCGACCTTCCAAAAATGCAGTCTCCTATTGGATGTTAGGGGTCCTCACCAGTGCAGATTTTGATTCGAAATGGGATAGGGAGCCGTTTGCATCTGAACTGGCGATGCCAAGTTTAACAACGGCCAACATGATGGAGGCTGCTTTAAAATTCATCAAGGTCTCTTATGGTTTTATGCCGCCATTCAAGTATGGTTCCATGTTCCACATCTTACTGTACTTTCACCACTGTAACAGAGAACATGAGTTATGAGTAAGGATGGAAATCAATTGAGAGAGAGAGAGAGAGAGAGAGAGAGAGAGAGAGAGAGAGAGAGAGAGAGAGAGAGAGAGAGAGAGAGAATGAAAGAGAAAGGAAAAAGACAGAATGTTAGAAACAGATAGTGAGAGAGAAAGTGAGAGAGAGAGAGAGAGAGAAGAGAGAGAGAGAGAGAGAGAGAGAGAGGACAAGACAGACAGACAGACAGACAGGACAGGACAGATAGACAGACAAAAGACAGACAAACAGACAGACAGACAGACAGCCAGACAGACAGACAGACAAAGAGGGAGAGAGAGAGAGATGAGAGAGGATAAACACAGATGTTAGAGAACAAGACAGTGGAGAGAAAGAGAGAGAGATTTCGGTTGGTTTCACATAAAATTGGTCTGTGATGAATCGCAGGTTCAGTTTGAGACCATGACAGACGACGTCTCGATAGTATTAACACAAGACATTAACTCGACTGGAAGTGATTATGATTACTTAGCGTCAGCTTGATATCTTTTTGACGGAAGATAAGGCAGATATATTTTGTATACATGGGAAATCTAAAGAAGTATTCATAACTCTTTTTTTTATTTTCTTTTTTCCATTGACTAGCGATTCTACTATTGTACTTATTATTCTTTGGCTGACCTAGCATTTGATCTTGGGATTGACGTCATGACCGATTCGGGGAAGGAGAGGGGAGCCGTGTTATGGGTCTAAGGGCAGTGCAAAACACCACAGGCCCAATCTTAGCTGTATAACGTGGGAGCGAGTGAAACTGGGTCTAGCAGTAAACAAGAAGATCGTAAGGGGCGACTCGCTCATCGCGAGGACGGCACAATCCCGCCACTCGATGAACCTTTCTCGTGCCCGGCTGTGCGAACCGAATCAGCCAAGTGGAAGGTGCGTATGCTTAGGGCTGGCCAGTCGCTAAATCACGGGAATTGCAAAGTGAAAAGAAATCTGCCCAATCTATGGAAGTAGGAGACATTCGTAATTATATATGATGAATCTTTCCAATGAGTAAAACAAAAATATTGATTGTCCGAAGAGAGAGTGTGTACCACACACGCACACACGAGCGCGCGCACACACACACAAAACACACACACACACGCACACCACACACACACACACAACACAAACACACACACACCACACACACACACACACACACACACACACACACACACACACACACACACACACACACACAAACAAACACACTCACACACGTGTATGTATACATGTTTATATATAGACAATTTCATGCACATATGTAAATTTATAAATAACATTCCATGGTTATTCTCTGGAACGACCATTGGCAGGCGGCTACAGACTAACGGAGATACAGCGTAACGGCCAGTGTGTCTGGAGACAGGAATATTTGCATAATAGAAATTCCTCCCCGGGGGACCGCCACCTGGTCGAGCCCAGCTGCAACGGCGTGTAGATAACTGCTGGACTGGTAAACGCGAAGTTTTGATTGCACATTTGCTGAATTTCCAATCATCACCTCAATTCGAATTTCCGAATTTAAACTTACATTTTTGAAGCAGTAGATTCGTCCGGAACCAATGGAAAAGGTATTCACTAGGAATAATAATAAAGATAAGATGATAATGATTGAAAACGATAATAATGATAATAATGATAATAATAATGCTAGTAATGATAACAATGATTAATAATGATAATGATGATAATGATGATAATAATGATAAGATGAAAAATAATAAGGAATTAATATTAATAATGATAATATTGATGTTAATAATGATAATGAAGAAGAATGATAGATACCCTATAAATAGCAGTTATAATGACATTTAATAACAATGATAATAATAAAAAATAAGAACAGTGAT
>NW_023660618.1:20000-22500 GCF_015228065.2 Penaeus monodon | reverse complement strand
TAGCCTGACTCCTTCGTCATCCCTTAACCTCCAATTAATACTTCTGCACACCACTTCTGACACTACACAGCCTGAAAATACTGAACTGCCCTGGTGAGTTGTTTTGCCAGAAGTGGAGTGGAGTGAGAGGTCTATTGAGATCCTTCTCCCAAAGCAGGATTTGATGTCGGCAGGGCAAGCTCCAAAGGCTCAGCTTCCAGCTGCCGCCAGATCTACCTAGTTAGGTCTAGCTGCAGACAAAAATGCCCCTGAACCAAAAACTCAGTATGTTCTTTATTTAGTCAAGGAATCTGAGCCTGGTCCACAGAAAGCCTGATAGAATGTAAGTTCGCAGAACAAAACCACCTCCATATGCACGCCCAAATGCTGGTAAGGGGGAAGCCTAGGGCGTAGGGTGCATCTTAGCACAGGTGATGCCAAACGTTTCATGAAAAGGTAGCTTGTTAACTTGAAGAAATGTAAGCCCTGTTGCAATGGAATTGTCAAGGTATTCATGCAAATGGAGGAATCGCAATATTGATAGCTTCATGGACCAGTGTCTGCTTACAAGAGATTATGACCAGGAAAAATCGTCTGGGTACCCTAAGAGGATTTTCAGGTTCAAGCCCATTATGGACCTTAGCTGATGATAATAGAGTGCATGACAGAGTAGAATTTTTTTTGATGTACATCAGGATATTCCCTTTCAGGCCATTCAACCTAAAACAACTGCAGGTGAAGGCGCAGGATGTGGTTGACACGGACTTCCTCCACATGAACTCACAACATGGGATGATGGAAGAGTTACTTAGCAGTTGCCTCATGCATTTTACATATAGGCCTAGAAGGCTTGTTCTCAAAGAATAGATGCATTTGCTTACAGTAACATTCCACACATTTCAATTCAAACATGGGAAATTCTCCAATACTTACCTGTCAGTTGGTCACGGAGCACAGCTGGATTCACTGGTAGTCATGGAAGCAACCCAAGTTCCAACTTTTGAGGGTTGAATGGAATTCTTGGCCAGTAGGGTGAAGAGATGGCAACATGCACATGTTGGAATCTTTTTAGATCAGGCAACATAAATACAGGGACGTGAATGATTCCAGCACGTTCAAGAAGCTACAACCACTTCACATCACGAATTCACCTTCAAGCAAAAACATCCATTCCAAAGTAGCGGGCTGTACAGGTCGGCCTCCGCTACCGCGATGGTCTGATGAATGCCAAAAAGCTGTCACAGCAAGAAATCTGCACTAAGGCAGCGGAACAAAGCCTCAGCGATGTGACTTGACCATACAAAGGTGCTAACGGCATTCATTACGGAGACAGTATGTCTCCTCAATTAACTCCGGGACCCCCTTTGCAAGGATATGGGACAAGATATGCAATATTGCTGGAAAGAGCACACCTGTGTCGCGACTTGTTCTGAAGATAGATGGCATAATCCTAACAAAGAAAAAAGATGTTGCAAAAGAAGTAGCTAAATCCATACCAGAGACTTTTTTCTGGAGCATCTTATGCTGGCAGATTCTCCACCCTTTTGGCTAACCAGAAACCAACGCCTAATGTGATTCTGCAGTAGGACAGCAACAGAACTTCCATACAAGGAAATGGATTATGTTTGCAGCTCGCCTTAAGACTACCCCAGAAAGTGACGAATTATATACCAAAAGATATCTCACCTATCAGAGAGCTCCTGGAGGGCACATTTGCCTTCACTGGAAAGAAGTTATATAATTCCTATACCAAAACTAGGCAAGGATGCTTCCATACCAGTGGAATTACAGACAATTTCTCTCACCAGTTGCATCTGCAAGCTGGTGGAGATAATGGTAACTTATAGTTATATTCGTTTACTAGAAACGGGAATGTGCTGACCATATCAGGAAAGTGATATAGAATTACAGATGCCCTAAGTAAGGATGGAGACTGCTACACATAATTCCTTCAGACAGCCATGGCACATGTCTGCTTTAACCTAAAAAAGGCTTGCACTACATGTATGGCATACTCATGAAGTTGTATGAAATTGGTATGAGGAACATTAGCTGACCTATAACAATCTTCTTGCAGATAGAAAGTTTAGAGTGGCGGGTGGGAACAGCTTTTAACCTGTCGATCAGCTGGAGGGGGTCCCCCATGGGAGTGTTCTTAAGTGTGACCCTATTGCCATTGCTATATATAACATCGTAGAGGTCGTTCCAAGTGCTGCCTCGTTTAATCTGTATGTGGATGACTTCACACAGTACTGCTCAGGAGGGAGCTTACAGGGTGTTCAAGGAGACATGGAGTTGTAGTAAATAAAGTTATATAATGGGAAACATACTACTGGTTCAAATTCTCTCCATGTAAGCCCATGGTGCTGTTAATGTCCTTAGCAGTTAACGCGGCAAGTACTATTAAAAAATCACACAGTGATAACAAACTGAAAGGCATGGATAATAAATCTTCAGTAATATACAAAATGATTTTAATAAGAGAGTGAATTATGCTAGACTAGAGGACATAAACGTCAGC
>NW_023660618.1:12500-15000 GCF_015228065.2 Penaeus monodon | reverse complement strand
AATTTCATACAACTCATGAGTATGCCATACATGTATTGCAAGCCTTTTTTAGGTTAAAGCAGCATGTGCCATGGCTGTCTGAAGACTTATGGGGTGTGTAGCAGTCTCCATCCTACTTAGGGCATCTGAATCTCTATCACTTTCCTTGATCTGGGTCAGCCACATTTCCCGTTTTAGTAACGATTAGAACTATAAGAGTACCATTATCCCACCAGCTGCAGATGCAACTGGGAGAGGAAATTGGTCGGTAATTCACTGGTGTTGGAAGCTCTTGCTAGATTTTTGGTATAGGAATTATTATAAACTTCTTTCCAAGTGGAAGGCATGTGCCCTCCAGGAGCTCTCTGATAGGTGGAGATATCATTTGGTATATAATATCGTCACTTTCCTTGGGTGTAGTCTTAAGGGAAGAGCTGCCAAACATAATCCCATCTTCTATGTATGGAAGTTCTGTTGCTTGTCCTACGGCAAGAATCACATTAGGGCGTTTTGGTTCTGTGTTGCCAAAAGGGTGGGAGATCTGCCAGCATAAGAGCTCAGAAAAAAGTCTCTGGTTGGATTTAGCTACTTCTTTTGCACATCTTTTTCTTGTTAGGGATATGCCACTATCTTCAGAACAAGTCGCGACACAGGTGTGCTCTTTCCAGCAATATTGCATATCTTGTCCCATATCCTTGCAAAGGGGGTCCCGGAGTTAATTGAGGAGACATACTGTCTCCGTAATGAATGCCGTTAGCACCTTTGTAATGGATCAAGGTCACAGCGCTGAGGCTTTGTTCCAGCTGCCTTAGTGCAGAATTTCTTGCCTGTGACAGCTTGTTGGCATTCATCAGGACCATCGCGGTAGCGGAGGCCGACGGTAAAGCCGCTACTTGAAAATGGATGTTTTTGCCTTGAAGTGAATCGTGATGTGAAGTGGTTAGAGCTTCTTGAACGTGCTGTGAAATGATTTCACAGATCCTGTATTTACTGTTGCTGATCTAAAAAGATTCCAACATGTTCATGTGCCATCTCTTCACCCTACTGGCAAGAAAATGCCATTCAACTCCTCCAAAAAGTATTGGAAAATGGTTGCTTCCATGACCTACCACGTGAAATCCAGCTGTGTGCTCCAAAGTGAACAACTGGACAGGAGTATTGGAGAATGCCATGTTGAATTTGGAATGTTGTCGGAATGTTTAGGTAAGCAAATGCATCTATTCTTGAGAACAGGACTTCAAGGCCTATATGTTAGGAAATGCATGAGGCCAAACTGCCTAAGGTAACTCTTCCAAATCATCCATGTGGAGTTCATGTGGGAGGAAGGTGTGTCAACAAACATCCTTGGACGGCCTTCACCTGCAGTGTTGGTTTAGGTGAATGGACTGACGGGAATATCTGATGTACCATCAATTCTACTCTTTCATGAACTCTATTATCATCAAAGGTCCCATAATGGGCTTGAACCTGAAATCCTCTTAGGGTAACCGGACGATTTTCCTGGTCATAATCTTTGTAAGCAAGGACAGGGTCACATGTGAAGCTATCATATCATTGCGATTCCTCCCATTTGCATGAAAATACTTGACAATTCATTGGCAACAGGGCTTACATTTCTCAAAGTTAACAAGCCTACCTTTTCAGGAAACGTGTGGCAGCACCTGTGGCTAAGACAGCACCCTACGACCTAGGCTTCCCCTTACAGCATTTTGGGCGTGCATCTGGAGGATGTTTGTCTGCGGAACTACATTCTACAGCTTTCTGTGGACAGGGCTCAGGATTCTTTGACTAAATAAAAGAAACATACCTGAGTTTGGTTCAGGGCATTTTGTCTAGCAGCCTAGACCTAGCCTAGGTAGATGTGGCGGCAGCTGGAGCTGAGGCCTTTGGAGGCTTGCCTGAAGACATCAAAATCCCTGCTTTGGAGAAGAATCTCAATAGACCTCTCACTTCCAACTCCACTTCTGGCAAAACACTCACAGAGGCAGTTCAGTATTTCAGGACTGTGTTAAGTGGCAGAGTGAGTGGGCAAGAAGTATTATTGGGAGGTTAAGGGATGACGGAAGGAGGTCAGCTAGAACCTGAGCGTGTGTGAACAGCACACAAGCATAATGCTTTGCTCTGAAAACCTAACTTTCTTCTTTTTCCATGTTACCAATAGGTTTTCCAAATTATATCTGTTACACTACTTTGATAAAAAAACCATGAGCTTCTTTGCAGTGAAACAGCTTATTCGGACCGACAGTTGTCATCTCCTTGATGACTGTTGTACCACACTTGACACACACTGGGTAACCCATTTTCCTTATGACGGCAAGAGTTGGCTCGTGCCATAATCCTGATAAGCAGCATGCATATGGGCACATATGGGCTCTTACCATGAGGGTTACCATAGCAACTTTACTAATTCCGGGAGGACTAACATTTCAAAAGTGAATAGAAGAGCTAGTGTCGATTGTTCACACCATCAAAATGAATGCTTTCCTGCCTACTGCCTTAAACCTTAAGTTCCTCGAACAGT
>NW_023660617.1:0-18972 GCF_015228065.2 Penaeus monodon | reverse complement strand
TAAAAAAAAATATATATATTTTTTTTTTTTTTTTTTTTTTTTTTTTTTGTTTTTTTTTTTTTTTTTTGTTTTTTTGTGGTGTGTGTGTTTTTGTGTGGGGTTGGGTTGGTTGGTATAATTTTATATGAGTATAGGGTCCTACAAATATATCATATATATATGACATTATATACATATGTAAAATATATATACTATATTATATATATATATATATATATTTATAAAATATTATATCTTTTAAAAAAATAAAATATATATATATAATATATATTATATATATATTATATTAAATTTATATATATATATATAATATTATATATTAATATTATATTAAAATTTTAAAAATTATAATATAATAATATATATAATGTAGGGGGCGTGTGTGTGTGTGTGTTAATGTGTGTGTGTGTGTGGGGTGTTTTGGTGTGTGTGTGTGTGTGTGTGTGTGTGTGTGTGTGTGTGTGTGTGTACATAAAAATATACTCCATATATATATATTATATTATATATATATATATATATATATATATATATATATATTTTATATTTTATATATATACCACACACACAGATATACATATAAACATGGACTTATTCAGTCCAACAAATGTAGAAAATAAATGTATGCCTTCACACTACAGGACATGCACTTAATTTTATATATATATATATATAAAATATTATATATATATATTATATATAATATAATATTATATATATTTTATATTATATATATATTGTATATATCATGTATACATATATAATATAAAATATATATATATATAATATATATAAAATTATATATATAAAATATATATTATAATATAATATATATATAAAATGCATATATACATATTTATATACATATATAAAATATATAAAATATATACTATATTTTTAATATCATTTACATATATCTATCTATCTATCTACCTATCTATTTATATATTATATATATATATATATATATATATATATATATATATATATATATGTGTGTGGGGTGTGTGGGTGTGTGGTGTGTGTGTGTGGGGTGTGGTGTGTGTATTATATATATAGATATATATGTATATATATAATATATATATATATATATATATATATAGATATGTCTATATATTATAGATATATATATAATATATATATATATATATATATATAAAGATATATATGTGCGTGGGTGTGTGTGTTGGGTGTGTGTGTTGTGTGTGTGTGTGTGTGTGTGTGTGTGTGTATATATTATCACTATATTAATATATATTATATATATATATATATATATATATATATGTATATAGATAGATATATATATGGATATGTACATATAGTACATATAATATGAGACACATATATACATATATCAAGAATTATATATAATATATTATATTCAATATATATATAATATTGAGATATAGTAGTATAGATGATAGATAGATATTATATATATATATATATATCTATATATATATATTGATATGAATATATAGAAAATGTGTAATAATTATTATGCACTATTGTTTCTACAATAAGCATATATATATATATATTATATAATAATATATATATATATATATATTATATATATATATTATATATATATATAGATATATATATATATATATTATATTATATAAGATATTATAAATATTATATATATATATATACTTACATATACATATATAAAATATATGTACGGGAACGCCGGAAGTAAGACTAATTTTCGGCGTTTCACTGTGGGACGTTATTGCTCCGGCCGGGTTCAGGTGTCTCACGCCTATGACTACCTTTTAGTGAAGTACGCTGAAGGACGCACAGTTTACTTTATAGTGACTCGGTAAACAACGATATATATTAATATGAATCACCCAAACATACTCTTTACAAGCAAAAATATATTTTGACACTAAGGGATCTTTAAACTGAATCCACAAAATCCAATGTAAATTTCCTAGGTAGTCAGCAAAAAACATAGCTAACTTGCCAATGGCACAGAATTTGAAGGCTGCTCTATCAAAACGAATACTTGAAAAATCTAGGAGACATAAAACAGATATATACGACATTTGACACACATTGACAATATCCACAGGAAAGCAAATGGAGCAACTAATATATTCTTAATCACATAAGATAGGAAATCCACTACTGAACGAGAATACGGTTGTGCAAGCTCTAGCTTAAGCATGATTTGATCACATCACCATCATATTCAAAAAGTAAAAATGATTAAAAATCTATTCTAAATGCAGGTATGATATATGTAGTTCATTCACAAACTCAGTCATAGAAATTTATCTACGAGGTAACTGCCTCTTGCAAATCATCAGATGTCCAAACACGTAAGGTAATTTTCTTTTATGTTTAAGATACCGAAATATGAAAACGGGCACGACAACTGCAAATACGTAGACCCTATAACTGGAAACATATGCCAGATAATTTTGACACATACAGCTTCTCTACTTTCAAAAGAAAGTTGAAAGAACACTCTTCAATAGTTATAGTATAAAATAAGATTTACTTTTGTAAGAATAACCAATGGATTTTGGAATAAATGTTTGAAGTTTTTATGCAACTTGTTCATTCAGTGTCTTGGCAAGCAAGTATATCCAAGATACTAAAACTAGTAATTGATTCCCAATGTAAAAAAAAGAGGGAAAAAATGCCAAGGACCATTCAAGATTTAGTAGTGAGAAGGTGAAAAAGAAAGAAGAAAAGCCATGCAAAATTAATTCCAAGATAGGTGACCCCTACATGGAACGCACAGTCCCAAAAATCTTCAGGAACCCCCGCTCCCCTAACGTGAGCCGCCTTGCTGCGGTGAGGGGGATTGAGGAGGGGTGGTCCCAATGATCTGGTGCGACCGGACCAGAGAGCCTACTTATATGGAGGGGTCACCAGTGAGGGATGAGACAAAAAATTTTGGCTTCTGGTGCACCAAGGCCTATGAGAGGGGATGGGTTGAACCACCCCTGGTTCATTCATCTTGGACCAGGGAGAACTCTCCCACATGTGTTGTCTTGCGTGGACATCACAACATTATAGGACGACAGGAATTCTGGAGTTAAGTGATGTTGCACACTGCACGTTGCACCCTGCAGCTAGCAACACACCGTCTTTGGTCCTTTATATCGGTCCTTATTCTGTGATTTGATCAAGGCCGTCCAGTCAATCAAAAACTGGTCAGTATGGGTTATGGGTCCCACAAATGCTATCAGTACTTAATAGTGGCTGGAGTGTATTTCCTCATTACCCCTGTGGCTGTTGGGAGATTTTGAGCCCAAACCTATAGCTTCCCCTTGTTGGGCTCCCATGGTAGGTGGGTCTTTTTGAGGGAGGGGCGGGGGGAGAGGAAATGAATTCTAATGTATCGATTACTACAAAATTTACAGAGATCTAGCTCTCTCCCTGACGACCTACCGCAATCCTATTGGCCATTCCCTCTGGAACATTACATGTCATGTGGAACCTTGCCAACCTTCAAAGAGCACAGAATGGGAATCATAATGGTACCCAGGCTCCCCAAACAAGGTAAGGAGAAGTCTCCTAAATCCCATTAAGGAATATATTACCTGGTAATATGAAAATATTCTCATTACCAGTAAGTAACTAGTAGTGAAGACCATTGATGGGTGTTTGTATAATTCAGGATCTCGAGATTTTTGAAGTACATAGGAAAATATTTGAGGCTGTGTCAACGTGATCCTAGCATCACCCCACAGCAAGATGGTAGCCTGATAGTTGAGGTTTCGTGACCCCAGGACGAGAGTGACCGTCTGCGTGCAATATGCGATATACCTGGGGCTTAAGTTTCATGTTCTACTCACAAAACACTCAGTCAGTGTAAGGGAATTGTCTTTTTCTGAGACCTGATGAGATATTCTAAGGAGGAAACGTAGAGTAATAAAGGGATTTCAATGTCGTGGTAGTAAAACTGTGTAAGAAGAAAGTTGATGGTTTGGAACAGTCAACACCAGCTCTTCTTCTAACTTTTGACACGTTAGTCCTTCCAGAATCAGTTAAATTGGCTTTGTACCACCTCAAGGTATAGCCATATGTGCCCAACCCTATACATGTTTCCACTGCCAGGGTTATGGGCATGGAGTCAACTCTTGCCATTTTAAGGAAAATGGGCAACCAAGAGTGTGTGTTGTTTAAAGTGTGGTACAAACAGGTTCATCAAGGAAATGAAAACTGTCCAGGCCACTGTTACCACTGCAACGAAGTCATGCAAGCTTCTCAGGTAATGTAAAAAGGTAAATTTGAAAAAAAGCAGTATTTTCATTAGTAATAAGGAGCAAGGAGGAAAGTGCCTGTGTGCTGTTTGCACAGCCCAGGTACAGTCATTTTTGGCCTCTAGACCATCCTCCTTCAAGGGGCCTATTGAGGAGACCCAAGTAAGGGTCTTCGGAACCATCAGTCAAGGCCAGAGGCCTAAACGGTTACAGCTTCCAGCTGCCACCACATCCACAGGGGCCTGTCTGCTAGGCCACAATGCCATGAAAACAAGGCTCGGGTACGCCCTTTGCCCAGGGTAAAGGAATACTAAGCCTCTCAGAGTGGGGTCTTTGGAGTTCATCAGGTAAGGCTCCAGGGGCATCAATGGTGACAGTTCCAGCTTCCACCACATCAGCAGGGCCTCACTGCTAGGCAGAAGGCCCTATGAAGCATAAAGATTCAGGTCCGTCTTGCCCAGGCAAAGAAATCCTGAGCCTGCCAAAGGAAGCCTTGGAAAATAGTTCCACAGGTAAAACAATCCTTCAAAGGGGACTCCAACATCCTGGAAAGGGGAAGCTTAAAGGGTGACCACAGGTGTTGCCCAAAAACACTTTATGACGTGGTAGTCTGAAGACATGGATACCTAATCCAAGGAACTGTCCAGAGAATTCATGCAAAATGGGAATATCTGTGTATGCCTACAAGAGATTATGACCAGGGAAATCGTATGATTCCCTGAGAGGATTCCAAATCAAGGCCCATTTGGGACCTTTGATAATGGATCTCATGGAGAGTAGCAATAATGATACGTCAGTAATATTCCACGTTTCCCAAGGTGAATCTGTGAGGAATAGGCTTGACACCTACCTTGTGTAGCCATCTACCTCCTCACATAATATCAAAACATAGATGAACTGGAAGATCACTGGAAGATGCCACATCCATTTCTACTCCTGGGAGATTTCACATGGTCGGCATCACCTCTGGAATCTTTGTGCAACCTTTTTTATGTTGTCCATAACCCATAAATTCGTTGGGATGGGATGGATGATGTGTTCACCAACTGCCAAGGTCATCTCTAATCCGTAGTTTGTTTCTAGAGGTATGCTTCCCATTGTTCCTTTCATTTATTCACGAAAGACAACATCCTGATGCTGGGTTTCAGGTCGGTGTGAGGGAGAGGAAAAAAACAAAGCATTCACAGGAATGAGCGGCAGCTGCCTTGGCCCGCCAATCAGGCTTTACTCATTCCTACGGTACCAACCAGGGGAGGTCACTTCATGTTATGAGTTGGGGGGGTGGACGGTAAAATTGCCCCCTGAAAAAAATTATTTTTGCCCTGCAAAATAACGAAAAAAAAAAAAAAAAAGAAAATGCTCACTAGCTCTTTATAAGTAGGGCCCGGAATGGACCATAAACCAGTATTATATAAATCGTATTATTGGTAGAAAAATTCTAAATTATAAATAACAGAAAATTTGCCCTGTAGAACTAGATTTTGCCTGCAAAAACGGCGCTTTTTTAAGAGTGGGGGGGGGGTGAACCACCACCCATACCCCCCTTAAGTGACGCCCTGGTACCAACATGCACTGACACACCAACATAGTTATCTTTTTAGTGTTGACATCAGTGCAAGCCAATCTTGAACCTCCAACACTACTGGACTTTGATGAGTTTAAGCCTCTTGATGCTTGCAAAGGCCACTCGAGAGTAAAATATATCACAATAGAATGGTTCCACTAAGAGCTCTAGTATCTTAACAATGCAAGGATGGCATATAACTCTGCAGTGAAGACTAACTAAGAAATGCTAGAGAAAAACTGCTAAATGGTTCGCTCCCCACTGCTGCAGAGCCCACAACCAATTTTCAGAATTTCGAACCATCTGTATATATTGATCTGATCCTTGGTACCTCTCTGACTTCTGCATCGGATATCTCCCCTTTTCCAATTCTGACTAAGTCAAGCTCGAACCTGATTAGTCCGGGGGGGTGGGGATTCCAACAGCCACAACCTAGTGAAATTTAAACCAAGATCTTCCAAAGACTCCTTATCTTCTACTACAGGATCGGCTATCCTCAAGAATTTGAAAATCTGGAGTAGGAGATCCCAGAATCCTTTGTAGTTCTGTGTAGTAAATCAGGCTCATGTAGTCCTGGTGTAATGAAAGAGGTGGTTCTTCACTCTCAGATACAGGACTCCAAGGTGAAGACCTGAAAGCCACAGTATAGATTCTGAGAGCTTCATTATGAGCCAAGTCCAACATCTGGAGAACAGTGGGAGATGCAGATGAATAAGCCTCACATCCATAGTCAACCTTATTAGAATAAGCCCTCAGTAAATCCGCAAAGAAGTGCTCAGTAATGCCGCGATCTTCACCCCAAGATAGATGTGAAAAACCACAAAATATAAGCACTCTGTAGCCTTCTCTTTTAAAAGTGTGATGCGTAGCACCCATGGTAAGCATGAGTCAGAAAATAGGACTGAGGGTTTTTCATCTCTTGTGACAGCTTGCATTGAGTGCTCCTAAATAGAGGGAAGGATGGAATTTTTCACTCGTTGTGGAAATGTATAGCCACAGTCTTGCTTGAAAAAAAAGTTGAACCCATGGTATAGTTGCCCATGTACAAAACTGATTTATTGCAGTATGGAGTGCCCTTGTACTTCTTGTAATCTTCCTCCTGAACTGTACAATGTAAAGTCATCCAAAACAAAATTACATGAGAACAGCACTTGAAAAATACGATCTTCACTTCGATGTCATTTATAGCAATGGCAAACCAGGTTCACACTTAAAGACACTCCCTTGTGGGACCCCTAAAACTGCTGATCTTCCAGATTAGAGAAATTGTTTCCACCCAAGCTCTAAACTTTTCTGTTAGTAAGGAAGCTTTGTATGAAGGTAGGTAATGCTCCTCTTAAATCAATTTTCATACAGCTTCATGCCATGCTGCCAATAGTATTGTAAACCTTTTGAAGTCAGAGAAGACTGGCTAACATGTGACGTTGCGTGCGAAGGAATTCTGTATAGCAGTTTCCATACTCAACAAGGCATCTGTTGGTATCACTGGTATCAATTTTTCTAAAACCCATAATTGATATGGGGTCAGCACATTTTCTTTTCTAGCAGCCATGTCAACATGAATTTACCATTTTCTCCATCACCTGGAGATGCAGTTGGAGAAGAGAAAAATTGGATGTAATTTCCTGGTATGAAGCATCCTTGCCAGGTTAGGAAAGGAATGATTATAGCTTCTTCCATGTGGATGCACTATGCCCTCCCTATAGAATTCCTATTGAAATAGGTCCTACAGGAACCTTCTGGACCGTTCTGTAAGATACATTTGATAGGCATATGGTCACTTCCTGGGGCAGTCTTACGGCAGAGCTGCAGCAGAGTCCATCTCCTTGTGCAAAAATGGCCAAGTTGTATGGTAATTTCTGCTGAATTCTTTCTTTTTTCTAGTGAGAACGACACTCTTCGGCCGAACAGGAATGACACTAGGTGTCATTCCGTTCAGGCCGAAGATGGGAGATCAGGCAATGTTAAGATGCTCCAGAGGCGATCCATGCCTGGCATTTAGGTAACTCATTGCAGTCTCTTTTTTGTCTGTGAGGATTATACCATTTACCTTCAAAAGCAGATGGTGACCTGGATGTGCTCTCTCCAGCGATCTGTTCATCTTGTCCCCATACCCATGCTAGGGGGGGTCCAAGGTTATGAGGAGACATACGTCTCCACGACGTTCCATCTAGCCTCCTTTAGCACTCACCTGGCCTTGGCTGGGTCTTTATTGTAAGGGATCAAGGTTAAATCACTGGGGGCATCATTTTCACGGCCTTCTACAGCTGTCTTGCTCTGACTGTCTGTTGGCATTAATCAGACCATTATTGGTACCAGAGGGCGATGGTACTGCCCACTCACTTTTTTTTGAAAATGGATGCTCTGCTGGCATGGTGAATTCGTGATGTGAAGTGATTAACGCATCTTGTTACATTAGGAAATCGTTCACAGATCATTGTCTGTACTGCAGTGATCTATAAGATCCATCACATGGTTCAAGTCGCCATCTTCTGCAACTCCATTTGTCTGAAATAACATTTAATCTCCTCCAAAGGCTTGGGAAAGTGCTTCGATTCCATGTACGTTTTCTATGACCCTGCAAGTGAAATTCAACTGTAAATAAGTGTGAACCAATTGAAAGGTATACTTGGAGAATTGTCACAGCTTGAATTTGGAAATGTCTGGGAGTGTCACTGTTCAGTTAAATTGCATCTACTCTTAAGAACAAGGAGTCCACGCTTCCTCGAGGGTTGCACAAAGTGCTCCCCAGAAGTGATGCCGGACCATTTGAAATCTCCCCAGAGTAGTAAGGATGTGACAACTACCCCAGGTAGATTTCAAAATCATCTGTGTTTGAGGAAGGTAGATGGATACAACAGTGTAAGGTGTAAGCCTATTCTCACAGATTTCACTGCAGTGTTGTCTGCAGGTGGATGGCATGGAAGGGAATAGCCTGATGTACCACTACTTGTTACTCCTCCATGAGCTCCATTATCAAGGTGACATAAATGGGGCTTGAATTTGGAATCCTCTGAAGAAATCAGGACGATTTTCCCTGGTCATAATCTCTTGTAGACATAAACAAATTGGGTACATGAACTATCAGATGTTGCAGTTTTCCCATTTTGCATGAATTCCCTACAGTTCCATTGGAATAGGGCATCCAGTTCTTCCAACTACCCTTCATAAGGTGTGTGGTCGCACCTGTGGTCAACTTTGCCCTCCCTTCAGGCTGTCCCTTTCCAGAATTTTGGGAGTATCTTATGGAAGGGTTGTTTACCCATGGAAAACCTAGGCTTCTTTTGGACAGGGATCAGGATTTCTTTGCTTGGGCAAAGGATGGACCTGAGGCCTTGGCTGCAGGGCCATTCTGGCCTAGCAGTGGAGGCCCTGTGGATGTGGTGTGGCAGCTAGAGCTGTCACCTGAGGCCCTGAAGCCTGCCTTACAGCTACAAAGACCCCACTCTGAGAGGAGTTTTATGCAACCAGGCTCATTGGATTCCTTTCTGCTGGGCAAAGAGGTACCTGAGTCTTTGCTTCAGGGGCATTCTGCCTAGCAGTGGAGGCCCCTGTGTATGTGGTCGGCAGCTGTAGTTGTCTCCAGGTGAGACCCCTGGAGCTTTGACTGATGGTTCCGAAGACTTATTGGGGAGGAGGAGGTCTCCTCAATAGGACCCCTCACTCCTACTCTGTTCTGGTGGAAACAACTCAACAGAGTCAGTTTCAGCAATTGAAAAACTGAAGGTTTAAAGGTAGTGCGCAGAGGTGTGGCGTAAGAAGTATTGGAAGGCACGGGTGGCGGGAAGGGAGGATGGGCTAGAGAACCGAAGCAAAGAAACTTAACATTGCTATGCAAACAGCACACAGGCATGTCGCTTTGCCTCTGGAAAACTAAACTTCCTCCTTGCTCATTATTATCACTGCTTTTACATTGTTGGAAGAAGCTTTCATTAGCTTCTTGGCATTGTCTCTGACATGTCTTCACCCACTTTCGAAGTGTAGCGTTTTGGGATAGGACATTGCACATGTCTTTTCTTGATTTTATGATGACATGAAAAGCACAATTAAGATGTAGTACTAACATTTGCTCAGGTCTAGTTGATGAACAAAACGACGATTTCCTCAATATTTTAGTTTATTGTATATATTATATTATGCGATTATACAACTGCTCTATACACACATATTACATGTTAATATATATAATATATTATATATATATATATAATATATATATAAATATCTATATATATTTATATATATAAATATATATGAGAGAGAGAGGGGGATGAAGCATATATACGCGCCATTACGGCCGTCAAAACATATCGAAATGACCGCCGTATTACGGCACGTCAAATATCGAAAGTACGCGGAATCGTGCTGACCGCCTGTGGACAAATATGCGAAGTAACTAGTTGCCAGTCGTAATAAAATATTGGCACTTTATCCATTTCATATAAGTTTTTATTGCCCAAAACTATTATCCAAGTCTAGAACACCTTACTTTTATCTTTCTAATATTTTACTTGCAATAAAGCTGCCATAAATGAATATATAGTAATGCAAATTTGGAAGTAAACAAATGTTTAAAAAGGGTTATTAAGTTCCCTTCGAATATATCCAAATTCCCTATATGTTTTGGAAATTTAAATTAAACAAAGGTGAAATCAGGCATAATCTACTAAGGTAACTCGTAAAGCATCAAGTTGTCTGGGGACGATCCGTCGTATAGTAAAACTTTCGGCAAAAGAATAAAGTAAGGGAATAACTGGTGAGGAAGGGACTGTCATAAACACTCATAAAAAGTTGTAACAAGTTATATTTTTCCATTATACATTTGACATCTTAAATTAAGCAGGACACGAACAAGTTCAAATGTTACAAAACGAAACAATTTAAGAGGTAGTATGAGGGTAGGTACGGAAAACGGAGCTGTTCTAAGTGAGGTGATGATAGTTAGGCAGTTCGCCCAGTTAACCTTGTCGACACCTCGCTTGGAAACCTAATGTTTCGAAGCAGAGTGTGAAACCCTTAACTATTGTTCGCACACTCGTGCTTCCTGTACTTTAAAATTGCAGGAAAGCAATCTTCACAGTAAATGGGTATCAAGTTAGTTTACATGGAGGGATCCAGATTGTGAAAATTAATTAAGAAATCTTTATACGCAAATGAATACTTAGACCCACCCACAGTTCAAAAGATCTTAAAACTTGAATGAAGAATTTAATAAATCCCGAAAAGAAAACCCTGTCAACTGACTTATTCGCCACTCTCATGTTGAAACTGTATCGAAACAAAGCGGGAGGTTCGACAAATACCACGACAATTATACGTTTCCCAGTAATATTTTGTATAAATATGGATAGGAAGGAAAATAATATGTGGTTCTGTGTGGGTGGTAATCATTTCAACAAGTTCAATGTTCGCCCACTAGATTATGCATGGACTCGCGGATTAGGATGGGAACCAGGTGTCGAGGGTGTCTAGGGGGCTGGTAGGCTAGTAAGGGTGAGAAAAGGAGTAGTATGTAGATATGAAAGGGTAGTATAATAATAAAAAAAAGAAACTTACATCAATAATAAAATATGGGATGAAACGAAAAAGAGTAAGCGAGGTAAGTGAGAGGAGAAAAGTTAGTGTAAAGTATGGAGAGGTTCAGCACGAGGGCAAGAGAAGTAAAAGAAGAGAGGAAAAGTAGATTACAAGGGGAAAGAGCAGGGCCGATTAAGCCCTTTAGAGGCCCTAAGACTTAAGGCTTTAGCGCGAAGTTTCAAAAACACACTATATACTACAACGTAGTCATAATTAAAGTTAGGTAGTGTGTTGCCATAGTGCCTACACTCACAATCAAAAACACGATTAGAAACGAAATTTATGGGAGAAATATACAATATACAACCTCAGTGGATTTTAACCGAAAATGGAAATGAGAAAATTTTATTTATTTATAGCAAAAGCAATAAATATTAGAAATTTTTAGACGGAGACGCAGCCAGTGGTGAGCATCATTAGATGGAACTACGTTCCAATCAAAGAGGTTACGCGGAAATGAGCGAGAAAGGTATGCGAAAAAAAGACGGAAGAAGTTAAAGATAGTGCGGTACAGAAAGACGCAAGAGCTTTTCATAGAGGGTCTGTGTGTGTGTGTGTGTGTGTGTGTGTGTGTGTGTGTGTGTGTGTGTGTGTGTGTGTGTTGTGTGTGTTTGTGTGTGTGGGTGTGTCGTGTGTGTTTGTTGGGGTTTGCATGTGTATGTATATATCTATTACATATATACACACATTCCATAACGGTCTACCACGTAAACATGATATTATGGACAAAATAGTGAAGTTTGAAAGTTAAGAATGGAATCATCCATATAGGAGCAGTTTCAATTGCACGAAACGACAACGGAAAGAATGAAAATATATCCTGCTTAGCCAAAAACCTTTTAGCTGCATCTGGAGAAAAAAATCTTTAATGGAATGTCCAAGGTAGATCGTTCTGACCTGTTCTTCTGTCCAAAGCAGAATAAAAGCCTGCACTCCGATGCTCTGCTGCGGGCGCGCTGGGCGCACACACACACACACACACACACACACACACACACACACACACACACACACCACACCCACACACACACACATACATACATACAACGCTCGCACGCACACACGCGCGCGCCACACACACCACACACACACACACACACACACACACACACACACACACACATTACACACAACACACTCTTTTTGTTGTGTGTATGTAAATGTCAATATAATTCACTGTGTGCGTGGCGTTTACACACATACATATATATGTATAGATACTCATATATATATATATATATATATATATATATATATATATATATATATATATATATATATATATAACACATATGTGTGTGTGTTTGTACGCAGTATATACAAATATATTGGTATTTCTTTTTCTTTCTTTTTCCTCTTCATTCTGCATCACTTTTCACCAGGTTTCCTCCCAATGCACCTCAAAAAGAAACAGTACACAGTACATGGCAGCCATTGTGCCGTGAAGCAAGTGCTCCAGTTTGTAAACATGGGGACGTTGAAGTTTCCATTCTGTTCTTTTTTTCTCTCTCTCTCTAAGAATTTGGTGTATTCTATTAAAGTAAATACTGATTGATCAGTTATACTAACTACGGCTGCAGTTTTGTATATTTTATATGGGAGAAGTTGAAATAGGAACTTCACTACTTAAAATAGATAAAATCTAACCCGATTCTTATGTTTCAGAAACAATCTAACTCCTTTTCTTTCACTGGAGTCTGTGGCAATCTTTTTATCGGCTTCAATGGATCGCAGAGACTCTCACCTATCCATTAATCTTGCTTCAAAGAAAAAAGCTGTTGGGGCTCATATATTGTTCATGTCCATGTTCAGCACTTCGAACTATAATATAAAACATAAAGTAATCTAAACATCCTTGTTGCAGAGATTTTTTTTAATGAAATACAAAATTTGTATGATAACTTGCATAGCACTAACAAAAATTAGTGCAGAAATTTAAAGGATACGCGTATCACATTGATAGTGATGAATGAATAAGCATCTACCACAGAAAGACAGATAGAGAGAGGAAAAGAGAAACTTTATTTCCCTCAACATACACAGAATGTTGCCGAATCATTCAAATAAGTAAACAACCAAACAAACAAATCCCAAGTAGCGGAATGAAGTTTATGAGTTTCTGCGATAGAAAAAAAAACAAACGACAAAAACGGAGTGGAGGAAATAAAAGTTTCAGTCTAAGCGGACATGACTGAAATTAATCTTAATTAGTTTCCCCTGACAAAGTCTCGGGGAAACGCTCGGGCCTCGCCGTTAACTTTCGTTGGCGGTTCTTTTTAGGCAATGTGGGAAAGCCATTAATAATTCGTTGTTACTGTTATTATTATGACTGTTTTGATGTTCTTTATACTGTCATAATCATTATTTTTTATTAATATTATGATTTGGATAATTATTATTATTTTTGTTACCGTAAATATTATTATTATTATTATTATTATTATTATTATTATTATCTTAATTATCATGATTGTAATAGTAGTATCATCATCATCATCAATATTCATCATCATCATCAGTCATCATCATCAATCACTCATTACTCGTACTATTAACATTACACTGGTCACCAGCAAAAAATCTTCAATAATTTTTTAACTGATTTAGACACTTTTGATGCGCTGAATCCAAAAAATAACATTGATTTTGCTCAATCAGGTCAAATTTGTGTTCTATTGCCAAATATTGTTTTTTACGGTTGTTCTTAATACATAAGGGTATTAGCATTTTCGTGGCGGGTATTACGATATAATTTTCAAGTTGCGACCGCACATTTTTTGCTAACAGACATTTTTCCCGTATTCAGATGAATGATATGGAAGGTCTTGCAGAAATAAGCCGGTATATTCTGCTACATCAGCGGCGAATACACCGTTGTTCCTAACAGAAACCAGTCACAAGTTTCGTAAAGTGTGCTTATCATGCTTATTTGGCATGAAACTTGGTGATCATGACAAAGCTTGGGCGCCTCACATAGTCTGTAAGAAATGCACTGAGTATCTACGTCGCTGGACCCATGGAAAGAAGGACGGGCTGAAGTTTGGAATTCCTATGGTTTGGAGAGAGCCAAAAAAAACCATGTCAGTGACTGTTACTTCTGCGCTATTAACATTGACTGGATCAACAGAAAGAACCAGAGCAGCCTCAAGTATCCTGATCTTGAATCAGCACGTCGTACCTCACTGTGATGAAGTTCCAGTACCTGTCACAGCAGAACTTCCTGAGTTAAGTGACGAAGAATTCTCCAGTATTGAAGACAATGAAGAAGTAGTTCCTAGCGATGATGCCGATGACGCTCCGCATCCCTTTTCCCAGAAGGAGATAAATGATCTTGTCCGTGACTTCAACTTGCCAAAGTTATCCGCCGAATTGTTGGCATCAAGACTGAAAGAAAAAAACCTTTTTTCTGTCAGTACTCGCATCACTTTCTACCACAACAGACATCAAGAATACCTTCGTTTTTTCTCTGAAGAGAAAGACTTGGTGTACTATACAGATGTTTCACAGCTTCTGCACAATCTTGGATTGCCACAGTACCAACCTGTAGAATGGAGACTGTTTATTGACAGCAGCAAGAGATCGCTGAAAGCCGTTCTGGTGCACAACGGCAACCAGTTTGCCTCTATACCGCTGGCTCACTCGACTACACTGAAGGAGAAGTATGAAGCGGTGAAGTATCTGCTGGAGAAAATTTCGTTATTGTCAGCATGAGTGGATGATCTGTGTTGACCTGAAGATGGTGAACTTTTTGTTGGGACAGCAGTCCGGTTTCACCAAGTACCCGTGCTTTCTGTGCATGTGGGATAGTAGGGACCGAGCTCAGCATTACACGAAAAGGAGTGGTCTCTGCGGGAGGATTGGAGCCTAGCAGATCAAAGAAACGTCATCAACGCCCCTCTGGTGGACAGAGACAGGATACTCTTCCCACCCCTGCACATTAAGCTTGGCTTGATGAAGCAGTTCACCAAAGCTCTGGACAAGGATGGTGGCTGCTTCACTCACCTGTGCCATGCTTTTCCAGGAGTGACCATGGAGAAATGAAAGCTGGCATCTTTGACGGACCCTCAACTACGTCAGCTCATCAGAGATCCAGAGTTGAAAACTTAAAGTCGAACTGGAAGTGTGGAAGGCATTTGTTCTGGTCGTAAAGAACTTCCTTGGCAACAACAAGGCCAGCAACTACACAGAACTCGTCATCAAAATGCTGACTGCCTTCAAAACCTGGGATGCAACATGAGCATCAAAATGCACTACCTATTCTCACACATGGATCGGTTTCCTGAGAATCTGGGATCAATGAGCGACGAGCAGGAGGAGAGATTTCATCAAGACATGAAGGAGATTGAGACCAGGTATCAGGGACGGTGGGATGCAGTCATGATGGCCGATTACTGTTGGACTTTGAAGAGAGACATCCCTGCCGCTGCACATTCGAGCTCAAAGAAACGGAAGTGTCAGCACTGAATGATCGATGATGACCAAATATCTAGTTTTCATGCATCTGTCTTTATTAGTGTCCTGTCTACTGATCAACTGATCAATTCTGATCGATGTTCAGCATTGACCAGTAGATATTGTAATAGTTACCAATGTAATGCAATGTTGATGTCAATATAGATACCGATCAATGTTTGCAACATGTCGATAATTATAAATTGGGAGAGAAAACAAAATAAAAAAAATATATCGGATGTATAAGTAACACAAATAAAACAAAAAATGCCGCTTTAATGTATTCCACTTCGTAAAAAAAAAAACGATTTTTCCTATATTCACTTAGTTGAAAAACTTGACCTGATCGGGGAATGGATGGCATTTTGGATTCAGCGATGCAGATTTGCTCTAAATCAGTTGAAAAAACTAAGACAACTTACAAAAAATATTTTTTTTGTAACCAGTGTTATTAATTACTATTATTATTGATATTAATATTATATTACTATTATAATTTTCTTTTTATTATTATAATTTCTTATTATTGTCGTTGCTGTTATTATTATTATTATTATATTATATTGTTGTTGTTGTTGTTGTTGTTGTTGTTATTATTGTTGTTGTTGTTGTTGTTGTTTTATTCATTATTACTATTATCAGTATTGTCATTATTGCTATGTTATCATTAACAATATCATCATGCCCAACCTCACTCCTCCCTTAATACTTCTACCGAAACTGTTTCCGTCTCCCCGACCGATTGTTTCCTGTCAACGACAAGGACTGGTCAGACTGTGAAAACGATCTGCTTGCCGGCGTCTTCAACTAGATGCAGTAGCAGTAAAATGCTACACTATTGCTCCCAGAGGCCAACTTAAGTCCTACACAATATTGCCAAGATTAGGTTCCGTAGACATGAACTCCCTCACTCCATGGTGGAGTGTTCTGCCCTGTCCGACCGCGTTTTGGCCCCCATCCAAAGTCCACTGCTCTCTTTATGCCTAATCTGGTCATGGCCGCTCAAAATGTTCTGCTCAACCACGCACGCGTGACAAATGGGCGGCTCCCATAATGCATTTGCTGTACGTGGCGTCCCGTATTGCTGGGAAAAGGGAATCCTGGAGGTTGAGTGATGTTGCCCCCTGCACGCCCTGCACCTAGCGACCCACACTTTTGGTCCTCTATTCTGGTTAGACGGGTTTGACCAAGGCCCGGTCAAGATAATCGGCTGGTCAAATATGGCTAGGGTCAAGCAGGTATATAAATGGATTCTTTCTCCATATCTGATGTACTGTATCCTCATCTCTTTATAAAGTTATAATGAAAAGCTTTTGAGTGATGTTTCTAAAAAAAAAAAAATACTTGAATGAGATAATAGCATAGAGTGAGAGAGAGAAAGAGATAGAGACACAGACAAATAGTTATGTGTAATATCTATATCTGTCTACCCAACGCCTATATGTGTATATGTATATATGCATGTGTATATGTATATATATGTATATATACATACATAATATTATATATATATATATATATATATATATATATAATATATATTAATATATATATATATATATGTATATGTATTTATAAATATGCATGTGTGTATGTGTATATATGTGTTTATATATATATATTACATAGTATATATATACACATATATGCCTCGTATTATGCCAATACTAGCAATGAAGACCTCATAGACCATCGTAGTGTCATATCTATGCTTTACTTTGAGGGATTCTCAGGAGCCGAAATATCAGTAAGATTAGGTATTTCGAAACTTTTTCGCTGTGGATCAGCGACACCAAGCAACTGCATTCACCAGAGACAAAGCCAGAAGTGATCAACCTAGATGCACATCAGAGGAAGAAGATCGAGTAAATGTTTTCACATCTATAAATCAGTGTGCAATAAGAAATGCAAATAGGAAGCTTGCAATGAAGTGCATGAATATTATGAGCTATGAAAACCATTTGATATTGAGTAGCAACACCCTTACAGCTGCTGAATTTGAGAATGGGGCTTCGCAAGTAGTTAGTTGCCACGTCCTCCTACCGTGAGTTATTTTCTTCTTAGTTATTTATTTCATTATTATTATTATTATTATTATTATCTAATAATCCTTAACTGCATAGGATACGGACCCCTTTCTTCTGCTGGCAACATCTAGCGGGACTTTGCATGACGCTGCAACACACAGACTATCAGAAACTGCTGAGCCGTTTGAGTGGATGCACAGCAGCGAGGTCAGAGAGTTTATGGATGTCAGGCCCGGCAGATTTACGGTATGCCTATATCGCAATTTTCTTCCATCAGTGAAGGCCATGGCGTTCCTGATCCAAAGCCATTTTGCCTCGTCCAGGATAACAGCCCCATCCACATGAGTAGTGCCGTAAAGGCAAGCTTTTTCAGCAACACCCCAAGTTTACGCTGTGTCACATGCCCCAAATCGCAGATATCAATCCCATTGAATGATTGGGCAAAGACTTTCCCCAAGATCATACTCGCAATTGTCATATCGTTGCCCAAGCAATTACAGCATGGGAGTATTGCACTCTGCCAGTTAACGTAGTGCTAGTGGCATCCATACCATGTAGACTTGCCAGCATTCACCAACCTGGTGGTGGTAAGACGAAATACTAAAAGTATCATACATGTCAAAACCCTAATATTTTAAATGGATCGAGCAAAAAAAAAAAAAAAATAAATAATAATAATAAATAAATGATAATGATAATAATAATAATAATAATAATATAGCTCTAACCAGATCCCTATAGGTGTAACTAATAAAAATAGGTGAAAAATTGTGGTCATTCGCGGGTGTGGGGGAAGCCAGACCTTTCTGGCTTGGGGAGTGGGGATGATGCCCCTGGCAGTTATGCCAGGGATACAGCACATTTTCCAACCGCTTTAATCGTCATATCACATTGTTAAATGGGAAAACGAGTGTACACCTGTATCTAACTAGGAAAAAGATATATGCTGACATATAAGTCAGCGTTTCCATGAGTTTTTGTAAACCGGCCCCTGAAATTATCGAGGTACAAAGAGCAAGATAGGAATCCGAATGCTTCCGGCTCCAGACAGGAGAAGTCCTCATCACCAAGAAATCTTATCTGGTAATGAAAGTATCTATATAAAACTTTAAAAAAA
>NW_023660616.1:0-18974 GCF_015228065.2 Penaeus monodon | reverse complement strand
TAAAAAATTTATAAAATATTTTTTTATTTAAAAATATATTTTTTTGTTAAAAATAGTATATATATTTTTTTTTTTTTTTTTTTTTTTTTGGAAATTTTTTTATTTTTTTTTTTTTAAATATAAATACTAAAATATATTTTTTGTTTTTTTTTTTGTTTTAAATGTTTTTTTTTTTTTTTTTAAAAAATTAAATAAAAATAAAAAAAAAATTATATTATTTAATTATAAAATTATATTTTTTTATATTAAAATTATATAAAATTTATATTATATTATTTTAAAACCAATATTAGATATTAATATTATATATATATTATAATATTTTAAAATATTATTTACTAATATATATATATAATATTATATATATATTATATTTTTATATTATATAATATTAAATACATATAGGGGGGGGGTTAAATTATTTTAATAAAACCCCAAAAACAAAACAAAAACAAACAATATATATATATATATAAAATATATATATATATATAATATATAAATATTTTTAAAAAAAAAAAAAAAAAAAAAATTTTTATTATTATATTTTATATATATTTTATTTAAAAATTTTTAATATTATTTATTTTTTAAAAATTATTTATATATATTTTTATAATTTTATTATTATATATTTTTTATTTAATTTATTTTTAATATATATTTTTAATATATTTTATTATTTTGTTAATAAATATTTATATATATTAAATTATATAATTAAATTTATAAAAATATATATATATATTTTATATAATAAATATAAAATTATACACCCCCAAAAATACCACACACACATAGACCACTGTGTCTATGTTGTGTGGTGTGTGTGTGTGTTGTGTGTGAGGATAGCTTCTTTCTAGCTACTACACAACACTTTTACATATAATAGATTTTAATATTGGCAGATAAATGATTGATATAGATATGATGGTAGATAGATAGATTTTTTTTATAAATTTAATGCCGACATATACACATTTTCATTCCCAGCACAAAGTATTTTTTTGGGAAAACGCCAGCGTCGGACGGGGTGTAAAAACGACATCCTGCTTAAAAAACGTTTGTTATGACTGATCCTTCCCATTTTTCAAGCGACCATGTCATTTTCGAATGCCATCCCCCCGCGGGAAATTATCATGGGGGGGGTTCATCTAAGCAGGATGGGGGGGTGGGGGTTTTCTAAGATTTTCGAGTTTGACAGGGAATGACCGGGTTGGGGTTGCAGTGCGGAAACCCCTGGTAGGGGGGCTTGCGCTCAGTGTTATTTATTATCTCAACCACCTCTCCCCTCCGGTCAAATGGTTGGGGGTTTTGATGGGGGAAATGGTGATAAGGGTGGTGGTCTGAGGGTGATGAATTTCGTTTTTTTTTTAGCTTCGGTCGCCGCGGTGTTCTTTTTTTCTGTTTTTTTTAAACCAACCTAATGGTTTTTTCTGTTTTCTTTTTTTGATTCACGGTTGCTAAGAAGGATTTTTTGAAATTGTTTTTAAAAAAAGGAAAAAATGGGTGTATAAAAAATTAGAAGGGGTAATAAAGAAAAATGGGGGGGGCAAAAGGAAAGGGGTGGTTTAGGGGTCCCTGGTTTAGCCCCTTAAACATCCTCTTTTAAAGAGCCCCCTTTAAAGCCATGATGGGGGTTTGCCAAATCCTTAAAAGGGTTTAAAAAGCAAAAATAAAAAACGAACTGTGTTCTGCAGTTAAAGGGCAGTTGCAAGCAGTACGCTTTCCCCCTTTTTTAACAGGGCCTCGCATAAAAGTAAATCATCATATCAAACAAAGAAAAAAATCTCTAAGCAGCCCCCCCTTTTTGCAAAATCATTTGCACATGTGAAGAACCGCCGCGTGATTTAAAACCCGCTGGCTAAGATTTTCCATACCCCTTGTGTGGACGCGGCCGGGGACAAGGGGGCTGATCCGCTTTGACATTGCAGTAATAAAAAAGGAAAAAATAAAAAATTTGTCCTCCCTTTTACATTTTATATTTTGTCAAATATAAAGCACGATTTTTTCTTTTTTTTTGGATTATCTTACGGGATTTATAAAATGAAGAGAGGGGGGTTTCTTTTTTAAAATTTTCAGGTTTCCTTTTTCCCTTTTTTTTTTTCTGTATTATTAATAGCGCTTTTTTTATTTGGGCCCATTTAAAGCGGAAAAAAAGAAAAAGCATTGTTTATTATTAAACGCAAAAATGAGTTTCGTACATACTTGTCGTATTAATCAGCTAAAGTAATATTATGATTTTCTTTTTTTTTTTCATGATTGTATTTCCCTTAAAAGGGAATCAAAGTATCCTTTGATATTCAGAGGATTTTAAACAGTATCATTTTCTATTTTTGTTCTTGCCAGTTGTAATACACTGTTCATTAAAACTTTTAGTTGAAGTATCCCGTACAGGGGAATCTTTAGTTCCACATATTTTTTTCAAAAATTTTTCAAAAAATTCGCAGATAACCCCCGTCGCGGTCTTTTTCGAAAAACCCTCGGTGGGGAATTCAATAAGCTTTTTCCCAAGTTTGCGATTTTTTCACTTCATTTTTTTAAAAATCTATGCAAATTTGGATATCAAAAACCAGGCAGGAGATCCCTTGGTTGAAGAACCCAACAGGTGATCAGAGGGACAGACGAAAAACGTCTGCTGAAACGTCTTCCTTTTAAAAACTTTAAAAATTTTTCGATTTCTCACTTTTCGCTACCAGGGTTCAAGATAAAGTCACACCGATGAGTCAATGCATTGACTTCATGGGAAAATTCATTAAAATTTTTCGCATTTTTTTTGCCCATGAGGCCAGCTTCCCCTAGGACCCCAGCGTATTAGAAATGAAAGACTTAAAAACGAAAATAAAAAATTTTAACAATATGTTTAAATGTGAACTTTAAAAAAGGTCACTTTTATTTTAGATTTTTAAAGATATTCATCCCTTCATTGTTTGCAAAAATACCCTTGTCATTTACTAATCTGTTTTTTTTATTTTCCCACAGGAAAAGCTACTCTGCAGTTTATCTTTGCAATATTGATTAGGAAAGTACCCTTTCCCTTTTCCCTAAAACTTGCTTTAATTGCTTTCCATTCGGAAACAGAGAAAAGGGGAAATGATTCCGTAAAGAGGAAAAAAAAAAAAAATTAAAAAAAATTTATAAAAATGTACTCTGAACATTTTTATCCTTCGTGTTTTAAACCATGACCCGCCGGAAATGGAACGAGGAAAACGATACAGCGAAGGGGGAAGCAAAAAAAAGAGGAAAAAATAACGGTTCATCCGTCACTTTTCCCCCTTCCTCCATTCCCCCCCCCCCTTACTCCCCTTGGCCCTCGCTCCCTCGCCTCTGAAATTGTTCGTGATTCCTAACGGCGATGCGATGCTGAAATCCGGAGATGACTTATTTGACGCGATTTTTTAAAAAATTTGAAGAAGAAGCGGGTTACGGGAAGAGATTGCGTGGGGGGAGAGGAAGGAGGAAGGGGGAAAGGAGGGGGGGAGGGGGTTAAAAAATTTTCCCTTGAGAGGGGTTTTCTTTTTTTTTTCTCCCCTCTCTGTATTATCTAGTTTTTCTCTTCATTTCTTACTTTCTCTGTTTGTTCTCTTTTTGTGTCAGTTTTCATTTTTTTGTGTATTTTCCTCCTGAAAATATGATTCTAACTCCCCTTCAAGAATTTTCTTCTTGGAAAGTTAATTGGGGGGAAATTTCAAGAAAACTATAATAGAAAAAAAAAAAAAAAAAAAAAAAATTATATATATATATTATAATATATTATAATATAATATATAATATATATATATATATATTTAATATATAATTATATATTATACATATATATATATAATATTATATATATATATATATTATATATATATATATATAGAGAGAGAGAAGAGAGAGAGAGAGAGGGAGAGAGAGAGAGAGAATCGTAAATTATCGATCTCCTTTTTCCATACCTCTCCCATCTGCTATACTCTTCTTTTTTTCTTATTTTCCTCCCCCTCTTCTTCTACCCTCTCTCCTATACATTTCCACTTCTTTCACCCCCCCCCCCTCACACCCTCTCCCCTCTCTAACTTTCCCACCCCCCCCCTTCGCCCCTTCCTCCCTTTTCTACCCCCCTCCTCCCACTTCTACCCCTCCCCTCATTTACAGCTTTCCCCCCCAACTACACCATCCCCCCACTTAACACCCCCTCACTTCTACCCCCCCCCTCACTTCTACCCCACCCCCCCTCACTTCTACACCATCCCCCCTTCTAACCACCCCCTCACTTCAAAACCCCCCCCCCTCATTCTACACCACCCCCCTCACTGCTAACCACCCCCCACTTCTACACATCCCCCTCATTCTACCCCTCCCCCTCATTCCACAGTTTTTCCCCCCATTCTACACCATCGCCCCACGCTACACCACCCCCTCACTTCTCCCACCCTCACTTTGCACCATCCCCCCCTTTTTTTTCTCCCCCGCCTCCCCCTCACTCCCCGCTTCACAAAAGAGGAGGGCACATACGGGGATGCTGCAGGGGCGTTTTTCGATGCAACACGAGAAGCGTAAAGATCACAAACCGCCGTATAAAGAAAAGAAAGAGGCAGTAAAATCCCCCAAGGGTTTTAATGATAATACCCAGGTAGCGCCGATGACAGTAAAACCTTTGCCGAGAAAAGGGGGAAAGGAAAGTGTGTGTGTGTGTGTGTGGGTGTGTGGTGGGTGTGTGTGTGTGTGTGTTGGTTGTGGTGTGTGTGAAAGAGAGGGAGAGAGGAAGGGAAGAGAGAGAGAAGAAGGGAGAGGAGAGAGAGGGGGGGGAGGGGGGGGGTGCTAAAAATATTTAAAGGTCGATTTAAACTGGAAAAAAACATGCACCAAAAGCAGCAAAGAGTACATGATATATGCCCAGAAAATTCCCTTTACCACAGAGCCTTAAACCGTACTTACCTCACAAAGATTCACATTTTTTTTAATGAATAAAAAATGTATTTCTGTTTTCAATCTTCGAAAAAGTTTTTTTTTTTCGTTTTTGTTATTGCATTTTTCCTTTTGGAGGAAACAAAAACCGAGTTTCATTCCCGTTTACTCCCGGGTACACCCCCTTCTTTTACTAAAGAAAACCCACTGGGATGGGAGGGCGATCAAAAGACACGGGGGAAATAACGTATAACTATGGTTACCAAATGGGATCTTTAAAAAAAAAAATCCCCTCATTTATGGAACCCTTTTTTAAAAGTTGCTCTTTGCATAGTGTGTCTCATCACAGTTTAAAGGGGTTACTTCTGATCTTGGGGGGAAATTAATGAAAAAAACCTGCAGGAGTCAGAATTCCTTTTGACCTGGGATTTGCTCTTTTGTGGTGTCCTGTGGGGATATATCGATTATAAAAACAGACAATTAGCCTGATTTTGTGTGTTGTTGTGTTTGTGTGTGGTGTGTTGTTTTGTGTGTGTGTGTGTTGTGGTGTGGTGGTGTGTGTGTGTTTTTGTGTGTGTGCGCGTGCGTGTGCGTGTGCTGTATGTCACGTGTATGTGTGTGTGTGTGTGTGGGGTGGTGTGTGTGTGGTGTGGGGGTTTTGGTGGTGTGTGTGTGTGTCGCGCGTGTTTTTGCCCACGTTTGAACGGGGGTCATTTTAAATCTACGACAAGATACTAGCAGAAAACACCAAAACTCGCACACGAGACGAAACGAAAACAACGCGCAGGGGTTTTGAACAAATAAGAACGACTCTAAAAACCGCCGTATTTTTTCTTAGAGCCAAAAACAAATCACCCTTTTGAAAATTTTGCATAAAGACGCGCCGATTTTCATGCTCGAAACCCGGGGGCTGACGGGCCCTGATAATACAAGAGGGCGAGGTCTGCGCCGGTCTGCTTTTGGGATTTTCCAATAGTGGGGAGAAACTTGGGTTTTAATGCTGAGTTCGTTTTCGTGGCACTGATAACGAAATTTTTTTTTGTTTTAAAGCTTTTACGGTTTTGGGGAAGTTTCCCCGTGAAAAAACACACTGTGAATTTTACCGGAAATTTAGCAGTTTTGCTCTTGTTGAATATGAAAATAAGTATTATTTTGCAAAAAGATACTTACAGTCCGCTATTATCTTTCAAAAGTTTTGTAAAACAAAATTTTAACACCAAAAACATTCTTTTTTAAAATTTTTAGAAAAAAATAAGGTGTTTTATTTGTTAAAAGAATATCAATATAAAATTTAATTTTCAGAATGCGCCGAAAGGTAAGACGGAAGGTAAGCAAATTTTCTGATTAATATTCTTTTCCCCTAACTGTCCCCTAGTAAAACTCGGGATAAGTACGTGTTTCAATTGAGACCAAATGTCGGGTTTTTAAGAAACCTCGCCAATTTCCCAATTTTTAGAACAGATTTGAAGGGAAAAAAAATGTAAAGGATTTTTTTTTTTTTTGTGTGGTTTTGGGTGGGTGTGCGGTGGTGTGTGCTGCGCTTCCCCACTCTAGCATATCTAAGAATTTTCTGAAGCGCTTTTTTTTTTCCGCGTTTTTCGTACTCTTATCCAAATTATTTTGCAGGGATAACGCTTTCTTCCCCCATTCTTCTTCCTCTGTTCTCTCTCCCTCCTTTCACATTTTTCCTTCCTCCCCACTACATCCTTCCATCCACCCTCCCCAAATCCACGTCCCTCCTCCCCTCCATCCGTCCATCCTCCCTCCATCCTCCCTCCTCCATCCATCTCCATCCCCTCCCTCCCCCACCACCCACCCCATCCCCCATCCTCCATCCACCCATCCATCCACCTCCATCCCTCCATCATCCCTCCATCCACCCCCATCCCCACCCCCATCCACCATCCACCCTATCCTCCCCACCCCTCCCTCCACCACCATCCACCCACCCTCCATCCATCCTCCACCCCCCACCATCCATCCCATCCTCCCCACCCCTCCATCCACCACCATCATCCACCCTCCACCCTCCTCCTCCATCCACCCCCATCCCCCATCCATCACTATCCATCCACCACCCCCATCCATCCATCCACCACCCCCCCTCATCCATCCTCCTCCCCCCTCCATCCACCATCCATCCACCCATCCATCATACCCCTCCACCATCCACCCACCCCCATCCATCCACCACCATCCACATCCACCCCCCCACCCATCCATCCACCACCTCCCCCCACCCATCCCCCATCCCTCCATCCCCCCCCCCCACCAACTCCATCTATCCAACCACCACCCCTCCTCCATCCATCCTTTCCCCTCCCATCCTCCATCCCCCCACCCCCCATCCTCCCTCCCTCCCCTCCCACCATCCCCTTCCAACCCCCCCACCCCATCCATCCATCCATCCTCCCACCATCCTCCATCACCCCATCCCCCCCATTTCCTCCTCATCCACCATCCCCACCATCCATTATCCACCCCTCCATCCACCCCTATCCTCCCCCCCACATCCCCATCCATCCAACCCCCTCATCCATCCCCCATCCATCCATCCATCCCTCCATCCACCTCCTCCCCTATCCTCCTCCATATCCCCTCCTTTTTCCATTCCCCTCCCCCATAAAACCCCCCTTCCTTCCCCTTTCCTCCCTTTCTCCCCCCTTCCCCCCCCCTCCTTTTTTCCCCCTCTTTCCTTCTTTCCCTCCTTTCCTTTTTCCCCCCTTTCCCCCCCCCTTCCTTCTTTCCCCCTTTTTCCCCCCCTTTCCCCTTTTTCTTTTTTCCCCCCCCCTCCCTTTTTTTCCCCTTTTTCCCCCCCTTTTCCCCCTTCTCTTTCTTTTTCTCCCCTCCCCCTTTTTCCCCCAAAAAAATTCACTGGGATTTGGGAATTTTGGGCCGAAGGGTGGGTGGGGCGGGTGAGGAGAAAGAAGGGAAGAAACAAAAAATATAAGAGGGGAGGGTTGGGGGTGGGGAGAATAAAAGAGGGGAAAAGGGGGGAAGGAGAGAGGGGGAGAAGGGAAAGGAGGAGGGAAAAAATGGAGGGGAGTGGGGGAGGAAAAGGGAAAAGGGGGGGGGCGGAGTGAAGGGGAAAGGAAGGCTGGAAAAAAGAAGAGGAAAGAAAATAAAAATAAAAAAGAAGCAGGCGCGGGAAAAAAACGGGGAAGATTGGGAAGGGGGGGTTTTCCCCCCCGATTTTAAAGAAGAAACGGGGGTGGAAAAGAGAGAAAGAAGAAATAAAAACAAAAAGATAAAAAAGAAGGCCCTTGAAACCCCCCCGATTTATCCCCCCGGGGGAAAGGGCAACCTTTTTCCCTTCCTTATTTTAAAAAATTGAACGGAAATTTTCATATTAAGGGTTGGAAAAAAGAGGGGGGGAACAGAGGAAGGTAAAAAATTTTTTTAAAAGTTTTTTAAAGCTGCCCGGGCCCGTTTCATTTCCAGGCAAAAAAAGGGGTTTTCAAGTTAAGTTGCTGTTATTTAAAAATTTTTTCGTTTTTATTGTGAGCGCGTTTTTAAGCTTTCTAAAATTTTTTTCGATTAAAAGTTCTTTATTTTTTTCTAAAAAGAAACTAAATTCAACGGACGGTTTTTTTCCTTTTATTGGAAAAAAAACTTTTTTTTTTCTTTTTTCAAGGGCGGTATGAGTGTTTTGCTTTGGATTTTGAAAAAGGCGGTTTGGGTTTTTTGACCTTCCAGGAAATTTTATTCCCCTCCTTTCACAAAAAATTCCCCTTTTCTTTTTAAAAAATTTCGAAAAGATAGAAATTAAACCAATTTTTTTTTATTAAAACTGGGAAAAAGTTTACTTTTCCCAAACTTTTAAAACGAAAGGAAACGGTATGCGGGTTTTTTCTTATACCCCATTTGAAAAAGGGTTTCTATTTCTGACTTACCGAAAGGGTCTCCCCGTTTAATCGGGGTTTTAAATGGGGGGGGTAAAAATCGAAAGAGAAAATCCAACAAAAAATGCCCAGGTTATCCCACGGAGCACTTTTCAACGATATTGGGTCCATCGAAAGGAAAAACTTTTACCCACCACCCACCCAAACAACAAAAAAAACCACCCCAAACACCACAACCCCACAAACCACAACCAACCACACACACAACACGAAACCCAACCCACCACCACACACACCACACCACAACACCACCCACAACACACACCACCCACACACACACACACACACAACACACACACACACCACACCAACACAACGCCACCCACCCACCACCCTTTCCCCCCCAAAACACAACACCCCCAAAGCAACCCACACAACCCAAAAACACCCCCCACCACAAGCTAATATTCCTCATAAAAAAAGCCCAATTTTTTTTTCCCCCCCCCGTCCTCTTTTTCCCCCCCCTTTTTTCCTCCCCCTTTCCCCCCCCCTGTCTTCCTTTTTCTTCTCCCCCCTCCCTCCTCCCTTTCCTCCCCTCCTCCTCCTCCTTTCCCCCTCCCCTCCTCCCCTCCCCCCTCCTCCCCCTCCCCCTTTCCTCCACCCCTTCCCCTCTTCCTCTTCCCTCCCCCCTCTTCTTCCTCTTTTCCCCCTCCTCCCCCTCCCACACACACACACACACACACACACACACACACACAAAGAAAAAGCACACCACACAAAACAACACACACACACACACCACACACACTACATAATTTTACATACATGAACAATTATTTATTAAAACATACGGGGGAATTCCCGGCAGTATGGTTTTGGTGTGTGTGTTGTGTGTGTGTGTTTGTGTGTGTGTGTGTGTTGTGTGTGTGGTGGTGGGGGTGGGTGGGGGGAAAAAAAAAAAAAAACCCCCCCCCCGGAGAGGAAGAAGGGAAAGGAAAAAATTTATAAAAAAAAAAAATTTAAAAAGAAAAAAAGAAAAAAATAAAAAGAAGAGGGGGAGGAGAGGAGGGGGGGGGGGAAAAACAAACAAACCCAAAACCCAAAAAAAACAAAAAACACACACAACACACACAACCACACACCCAACACCCCATACTCCACATTTACCACACGTAGTAATAAATATAAATGTTCATGTTTAAATGATTCATGTTTGGTGGTTGGTGTTGTGTGTGTGTGTGTGTGTGTGGTGTGTGTGTGTGGTGTGTTTTTGTTGGTGTGTTGTGTGTAGGAGGGAGGGGGAAGGGGGAGGGGGTGGTGGGGGGCGTGGGGGGAGGAGGGGGGGGGGGGGGGGGGGGGGGGGTTTTGGGGGGGGGGGAGTGGGAGGGAGGCCGAAGCAAGACGGGAAATGCAGGGGTGGCGCAACAGAAAAGGGGGGGGCAACAATCTGGTTTGATATGAGAATATATTTTCTCCACATCCTTTTACCCGCGTTCTGTAAATTCCTATGTGTCCACTTGGGTTTGTGGAGAGGGTTGTGAGGTGGGTGAGGTTGGTGTGTGTTGTGTGTGGGGTTTGTGTTGGTTTGTCTGTCTGTTGTGTTGTGTTGTTTGGGGTTATGTGTTTGTATTGTTTTTTGTTTGTTGTTTTTCTTGGGTTTTTGTTTTTTTTGGGGGTGGGTGTGTGTGTGTGTGTGTGTTGTGGTGTTTTTGTTGGGTTTAAATGTGATGTTTTCACGACATGGCCCTATATATACGTTGTAAAATGATGTTAGATAATGGGATTGTGGTTGTGTGGTGGATGTGCGCTTTGTTGTTTTCTATTCCCCCCCTTTTTCCCCGATTTGTTAGGGGAAGAGACGCATTTAAGTAAGTCGAGAAATAAAAAAGTTTTCATAAAGGCGTATAAGAAACAGACCGACAGTACGCTGCCAGGCAGACGTTCAAGCCGCGAAGTATAACACTCGCCAAGATTTTCCAAGTAAACAGTTTAATCAATTTTTTCTGCATTTTTATAAAGATACGGAAATTGAAAGACTAATTAAAGGGCACGGATTTCCCAATTCTCTTGCTTGCAGGTACATGGAAATAATGAAATCACGCCTGTTTCCCGTAATAGAAAAGTTCGTTTTTTGTTGAAAAAGGGATGAAAAGTCTGTATTAAAATTGGTGCCGTTCTTTGTGGATCTTGGGAGATTTTTTTGAGAATTGTAAGTGAGTCTTTGTTGGGTCGAAATTTAAAGTTTTCTGGGTTCGTCCGACGCAAAACCATACCCAAACACTTTAATATAGCTACACGGATACTGTCCCCAGTTTTTTGCCATAAAGTGAGATGCGTGCCATCTCCTTTACCACGTTGAAAAATATCGTAAATTTCACTCTGTTTAAAGTAGAAATGTTTTTTTCAAAACGCGCGTCCTTTGTGAATTCGTTGAAATTTTAAATATACAAAGGCCAAATCTTTAACTCTGCACTCTCCCATCCTATGGGAATTTTAAAACGGAAAACTTTCTAAGCGCTCAATCTAGTTTTATCTTCCTCTCCTTCTTTATCCCCCCCCTCTCCCCTTTCTCACTTAAACCCAACTGCACAATCCCTTACGATCCTACGGGAAATACATGGGGAAAAGGATCTCCGTCGGGGAAAACCAGTTTTTTCAACCGTTACTTTTTATTTGTAATAAAGCAGTCTTTTTCCATTTTTCCGCTGTCGCTCTTCTCACTCTCCTCCTCCCTTTCACCTCTTCCTTCCCATCTTCGCTCTTTTTCTTCCCTCCTTCCTTCTCCCTCTCCTACTCCTTCCTCTTATTTCTAACCCTACGTGCATTACCCCCCCCTACCCACTCACATCTTTCTGCTTCCCCTTCTCCTTCTCCATCCCGAATATCTTACGTGCTGTCTAAATTCCCAAATGGGGGTGATATATTCTTTATGGGCAGTATAGCGGCTAGGTTTAAAGACAAACGCTAGAGCAAGCAAGAAGCAAGAGAGGGAGGGAGGCCTAAGGTAGGAAATTGCAGTGATTTTAGAGAGGAAGAGAAGGGGAAGGAAGAGGGGAAGGAAGGAGAGGGGAAGAAGGGAGGGGGAGGAATGAAGGGGAAGGAGGAGGATAGTAAGAGGAGAGGGGAGGAGGAAAAGGGAGGAGGAGAGGGATGAGAAGGGGAGGAGACGAGAGGAGGGAAGAAGGAGGAGATGGGCTGGAAAAAGGAAAGGACGGGAGAGCAAAGGCAGGAGGATTTGTTATGGGGGCGGGAAGGGGGAGGAAGGAAGGGTTTAAAAGGAGGATTAGAAAGGGATGGGATGGATGATGGAGGATGGGATGGTTTGATGGATGGATGGAGGAGGGTGGGGATGGATGGAGGATGGGGGATGATGGATGGATAGGATGGATGGAATGTGGATGGATGAGGAGGGGTTTGGAGGGGATGGGAGGGGGGATGGAATGGATAGATGGAGGATGGATGGATGTGGATGGATAGATGGTGGATGGATGGGTGGATGGATGGGTGGATGGATGATGGGGATAGATGGATTGGATGGATGGATGGATGGAGGGGTGGATGGAGGGGTGATGGATGTGGATGGTGGATGGTGGATGGGAGGGGATGGATGGGTGGATGGATGGATGAGGGAGGTGGGGGGATGGATGGATGGATGGATGGATGGATGGTGGTGGTGGTTTGGGTGGATGGAGGGTGATGGATGGATGGAGGATGGATGGTGGGGTGGTGGTGGTGGATGGAGGGATGGTGGGTGGTGGTGGTGGGATGGTGGATGGGTGGATGGATGGATGTAATGATGGATGGGTGGGATGGATGGAGGGGTGGATGGTGGGTGGATGGATGGATGGTGGATTGGGTGGATGGATGGTGGTGTTGGTGGGGATGGATGAATGATGGAGGGATGGAGGGGGATGGATGGTGATGGTGGGTGGATGGATGGATGATGGCTGGATGGATGGATGGATGGATGGATGGACGGATGGATGGATGGATGGCGGATGGATGGATGGATGGATGGATGGATGGATGGATGGAGGATGGATGGATGGATGGATGGATTGGATGGATGGATGGTGTGGATGGATGGATGGAGGGGGGGTGGACGGAAGGATGTGTGGGGAGGAAGGAAAATGTGAAGGAAAGGGGAGAGAACAGAGGAAAAAATGATGGGAAGAGAAGCGTATCCCTTGCGAAAACTTGGATCAAGAGTACGGAAAAACGCGGAGAAGAAGCGCCCTTCAGATAAGTCTTAGTGATCTAGAGTAGGAACGCAGACACACAGCACGCCACGCACACGCACACACCACAGTAAAAAAAAATCTTTACATATTTTTCTCTCAAATCAGTTCTAGAAAATGCTGGAATTGGATCGATGTTTCTTAAAACACGACATTTTGAGTCTGCATCTGCACACGTCCCATATACCGAATACGAATAGACATTTACGGGAAAGAATATCATATTCAAAAAACTTGCTTAACCTTTCCCGTCTTACCTTGACTTCAGGGGGCATTTCGAAAATTTAAAATTTTTCTATTTGCATATTCATTTAACTAATAAAACATCCTTATCTATTTTCCAAAATATATAAAAGACGTATGTGTTTCGGGTGCTTAAATTTTGCTTTACAAACTTTTGATAAGATAATAGCATGGTCACTGTAAGTATCTATTTGCATAATGAATGACTATATTGTCATATTCAAAAAGAAACAATGAACTGACCTCAAATTTAAGGTTAAAATTCACAGTGATGATTTTTACAGGGAAACGTTCCTCAAATTTGATCAAAGCGTAAAACAAAACAATTTCGTTATCAGTGCCACGAAAACGAACTCAGCATTAAAACTCCAAGAATTCTCACCTATTGGATAATCCCGAAAGCATGACCCGGCGCAGACCTCGCCCTCTTGCTATTATCACTGGCCGTCAGACCCCTGGGTTCGAGCATGAGTAAACGCGACGTCTCTCTATGCCAATTATCAACGAGGTGATTTGTTTGGGGTTTTTAAGAAGAAGAATACGGCGGTTATTAGAGTCCCTTCTTATTTGTTCAAACCACTGCGCGTTTTTTTTGCGTTCTCGCTCTCGTGTGCGAGTTCGTGGTGTTATCTGTCTAGTTATCTGTGTGCGTAGATTTGTAAAAATGACCCTAGTTTAAACGTGGGCCAATACACGCGCGAGCACCCCACACACACAACACACACCCACACACACACACACACACACACACACACACACACACACACAAACACCACACACACACACACAAACACCACACACACCAAATACAGTGCTAATGTCTGTTGATAATCGCATATATCTCCCACGGGACACCACAAAGGCAAAACCCAGGTCAAGGCAATTTTGACGTCCTGCAGGTTTTATCATATAATTTCCACCCAGAGATCAGTTAAATAACCCCTTAAACTGATGATGAGACACACTATGCAAAGAGCAAATTTAAACAGGTTCCCATAAATGAGGGCATTTTTCTCTTTATGATCGCACTTTGTGTAACCATAGTGTATATCGTTCTATTGCCCCCCGTGTCTTCTGATCGCCTCCCACTCCAGCTGGGTTCTCTTTAGTATAATGAGACAGGTGGTGGTACCGGCAGATAAACAGGGATATGAAACTCGGTTTCTGTACCAATGCCAAATGAACTGACAATAAACAAAAACGAAAAAAACTTTTTCGAAGATTGAAATCAGAAATACATTTTTTTATTCATACAAAAAAGTGAATCTTTTGTGATGGTAATGTACGAGTTAATGGCTCTGTTTGGGAATGGTAATTATCTGTGGCATATACTCTGTTACTCTTTGCTGCTTGATGGTTGCATGTTTTTCCCAAACTTAACTCGCACCTTTAAATATGTTGTAGCACTCCCCCCCCTCCCCCCCTCCCCTCTCTCTTTTCCTCTCTCTCTCTCTCTCTCTCTCTCTCTCTCTCTCTCTCTCTCTCCCCCTCTTCCACACACTCACACACACACACACACACACACACACCCCAACACCACACACACACCACACCACACTTCCTTTCCCTCTATCTCGGTCAATGTTTCACTGTCATCGGCGCTACACTGTGGCTATATCATTAACCCTTGGTCAGATTTCTACTGCCTCTTTTCTGTGCTTTATTCGGCGGTTTTTTGATGCTTATCTCTTCTCGTGTTGCATCGAGATAAAGTCCACTGCAGCATCCCTGTATGTGCCGTCCTCTGTATGTGAAGCGATGCGAGTGAGGGGGAGGCGGGTAGAAAATTAAGGGGGGATGGTGCAGAATGAGGGGGGGTGTAGAAGTGGGGGGTGGTGTAGCAGTGAGGGGGATGGTGTAAGAAGTGAGGGGGAAACTGTAGAAGTGAGGGGGAAACTGTAGAAGTGAGGGGGATGGGGTAGAAGTGAGGGGGAAGCTGTTTGAAATGAGGGGATGGTGTAGAAGTGAGGGGGATGGTGTAGAAGTGAGGGAATGCTGTAGAAGTGAGGGATGGTGTAGAAGTGAGGAGGAGGGGGTAGAAATGGGAGGAAGGGGGCAGAAGGGAGGGATGGGTAGAAGTTAGAGAGGAGAGAGTGGTTGTGAGGGGGTGGGGGTGAAAGTAAGTGGAAATGTGGTAGTGAGAGAGGGTAGAAAGAAGAGGGGGAGGAAAATAGAGAAAAGAGAAGAGTATAGCAGATGGAGAGAGGTATGGAAAAAGGAGATCGATAAAAATTACGATATCTCTCTCTCTCTCTCTCTCTCTCTTCCTCTCTCTCTCTCTCTCTCTATATATATATATATTTTATATATATATATATATAGATTTTATATATATATATATATGTATAATATATATATAGTATTATATAATATATATATATATTTTATTTTATATTATATATATATTATAATATATATATATATATATATATAAATTTTTTTTTTTTTTTTTTTTTTTTTTTCTACTTTAGTTTTTTCTTGAATTCACCACAATTAATCTTTCCTAAAAAGATAAAGTATCTTTGGAAGGCATTAGATCATATTTACAGTCGGGAATATACACAAAAAATGATAAACTGACAATCAAATAGAGAATCAATCAGGAAAAGTAAGAAGATGAAGAGAAAGACATAGATAAATACAGAGAGAGGGAGAATAAAAATAGAAGCCTCTCTCAAGGAAACATTTTTCAACCCCCTCCCCCTCTCCTTCCCCTCTCTCCTCCTTCCCCTCTCCCCCTCCACGCCAATCTCTTCCCGTAACCCGCTTCTCTCTTCAACTTTTTTAAAACATCGCGTCAAATAACGTCATCTCCGGATTACAGCATCGCATCGCCCTCTAGGGAAACATCGAACAATTTCAAGATGGCGAGAGAGCGAGGACCAAGGGGGAGTAAGGGGGGGGTAAAGGAGGAAGGGGCAAGAGTGACGGACTGACACGTTTTTTTATTTCCCCTTTTCTTGCTTCCCTCTTCGCTGTATTCGTTTTCCTCGTTCCCATTTTTCGCGGGTCGGATTGGATATTAAAAAACGAAGGTAAAAAGTTTTAGAGTATCATTTTTATAAATTTTTCCATTTTCTTTTTTTTTCCTCTTTACGGAACTCTTTCCATTTTTTCTGTTGTCGCGAATGGAAAGCAAATTAAAGCAAGTTTGAGGAAATGGGAAAGGTGTACTTACCTCGAATCAAAATTGCAACTGCATAATCTGCACGAGATAGACTTACCTGTGGGAAAATAAAACACAGATTAGTATAATGACAAGGATATTTTTTGCAAGCAGATGTAAGCGTATGAATATCTTTTACTCTAAATAAAGTGAACCTTTTCTACAGTTTCACATTTCATACATATATGTCTAAGTATTTTTTATTTTCGTTTCATAATGTCATTTCATTTCTAAGTACGCTGGCATGTCCTAGTGTAAGCTGGCCTCATGTTTGGGTATATTAAATGCGAAATTTTCTAATGATTCCTAGTGAAGTCTAATGCATTGACTCTATCGTTGTGACTTCATCTTGAACATGGGAGCGAAGACGTGAGAAAATCGAAAAAGATTTGTAAAGTTTATATATGGAAGACGTTACGCAGACGTTATCTTCTGTCCGTCTGATCACCTGTCTGAGTGTTCTTCAATCCAAGGGTATCTCTCTGCCTGTGTCTGATCATCCATAATTTTGCAGTAGTATTTATAAGACAGAATGACAGTTGAAAGAAGTCGCAAACTTGGCAAAAACTTATTGAATTCCCTACACGAGGCTTGTTCGAGGAAAATGACCTGCTGACGGAGGTTATCTGCTGAATTTTGACTATTCTTGAAGGAAAATATGTGTGAACTAAAGTTACTCAATGTTACAGTGATACTTCAACTAATGTTTACACTGATACAGTGTATTACAACTGGCAAGAACAATATAGAAACTGATCATGTTTAACAATCTCTGAATATCAAAGGATACTTTGATTTCCCTTTAAGGACTACAATCATGATAAGAAAAAGAAAATCTAATTTACTTCAGCTGACTTTAATACGACAAGTATGTACACGAATCTCATTTCTGTACTGTTAAATATAAACAATGCATTTACTTTTTCTTCCGCTTAAATGGCACTAAATAAAACAGCGCTATTAATAATACAGAAAAAAAGAAGGAAGAGGAAACTCTGAAAATATATATATGAAACCCAGCTCTCTTCATTATCTAAATCCTGCGTAAGATAATCCAAACAGAAAGAAAATCGTGCTTTATATTTAGACAAAATATAAAAGTGTAAGGCAGGACAATTTTGTTTATTTTTACCTTTTTTTATTACTGCAATGTCAAAGCGTTTATTCAAGCCCGTTTTTGTCCTGGCCGCGTCCACACAAGGGATTATGCGAAAATCTCTAGCCAGTCGTTTTAAGTCACGCGGCGGTTCTTCACGATGTGCAAATGAGTTTATGCAACAGGGGGGGGCTCGCTTAGAGTATTTTTCTTAGTTTGATACTGATGATTTCTACTTTTGATGCGAGCGCGTGGTTAAAAACGGCGAAAGCGTACTTGCTTGCAACGCCTTCAACTGCAGAACAACATTTTCGTTTTTTTTTCTTGCTTTTTAAACCTTCTTAAGGATTGGCAACCACTCATCATGGCTTAACATGCGCTCTGTGTAAAAGAGGATTGTTCAGCTGAGCTAATCTCAGTGTACCCCCTAAACCACCTCTTCCTTATGCCCCCGCCCATTTATCGTCATCTACCCCTTCTAATTTTCATACATCCCTTTTTTTACCTTTTTAACAACAAATTTTAAATAATCCCTTCTTAGCAACACCGTGAATCAAAAACGAATACAGTAAAAATACCATTAGGTTGGTTAAAAAAGACAGTAAAAAAAGAACACCGCGGCGACCGATAGCTAAAAAAAAAACGAAGTTCATCACCATCAGACCACCACCATTTTCACCATTACCATCATCAAAACCGCAACCATTAGACACGGAGGAGGAGTAGCGTGCGTTGAGATAATAATAACACTGCAGCGATCAAGCCCCCGTACCAGGTGTTACACGCACTGCAACCCCAACCTGGTCATTCCGTGTGCAACTCGATAAAACCTTCAGAACCCCCACCCCCTCCATCCTGCTTTAGATGAAACCCCTCATGATAATTCCTGCGGGGGGATGGCATTCGAAAAAGACATGGTCGCTTGAACAATGGGGAAGGATCAGTCCCTAACAAACGATTTTTCAAGCAGGATGTCGTTCATTACACCTCGTCTCGACGCTGGCGATTTCCTAAAACATACTTCGTGCTGGAATGAAAATGTGTATATGTCGTGCATGTACATATGATAATACATATCTTCTATCTACCTATCTATATCTATATCTAATCTATTATCTGCCAATATCTATATATATCTATCTATATGTAATGTGTTCGTGTAGATAGCTAGAAGAGAACGCTATCACTACACACACACACACACCACACACACACACACACATAGACACAGTGTGTCTATGTGTGTGTGTGTATTTGTGTTGTGTGGTATATATATATATAATATATATATATAATATATATATATATACGATATATAAATATATATATATAATATATAATATATTATATATATAATATATATAAATATATATATATTATATATAATAAAATATATTATATATATATATATATATAAATATATATAAATATATATATATATATATAAATATTTTATATATATATAAATAATATTTTATATATAAAATATATATATATAT
>NW_023660615.1:17500-18976 GCF_015228065.2 Penaeus monodon | reverse complement strand
ATTAACGCCCCTGCGTTTGATACTAAAACGCTGAATTGCCACCCCCGCACCCTGCATAAAACAAGGAATTCGTGGATTAATGAAGTTAGATGGGAAAAAATTCCATAATAGGTTGTATTCTGATTTAAATTCCTCCCAATTTAAAATGGAATAAGTGATGATCAAAATTTTTTTTTTGGAGAAAAGCCCTTCGTTTATACTTTCCCCTTAAAATGAACAAAAAGAATATGACTTTTACAAACTTAATCAAATAAAGACTTAATAAATAAAAAAATAGAAAAAAAAATGTAAATTTCATAGGGAAAATTTCTTATGTGAGATTTTTTTTTTTTTTTTTTTTTTTTTTTTTTTTTTTTTTAAAGGGGCCTTGGAATGTCAGAAAACCGCCATATTCATATCTGTTTTTAAAGTTCTTTCAAAAGGGAATATCGATCAATTATCACGCAAACAGAAAACAAAACCAATTAGATGAAAAAAATAAGTGACAGCTAATTATTAAAAATACAACATGTTTTAGGATAGTTACGGTAAAAATAAATTTGCTCTTTAAAAAACATTTTCTTCCCAAAAATGGTTAACAAACAGGGTTTTATTGGCGAAATGAACAAAAATAGGTAAATCCCTTTTTACCTTTTTTACGGAAAAAAATGGCTATAACAAATTATTGATTTTATTTACTTTTAACAGATTTTTCAGAGGGGCATTTTATCGAATAATTTCATATATTCTAAAACACATGAAAGTGGTTTTACAGAGGAAAGTCCATTTTCCCTCAATTCATAAAACGTTTCCTAAATGAAAGTAGTTTGTTTTTATTCGGCGCATTTTATCTCCCATGCTTGGTACATTTAACCCCAAATCATCAAAAGCAAAAGGAATTTGGAGTAATTATAGAAAAATGAAACACAAAAACAGGTAACGGGGGTGAGCGGCACGCCCTTTTAGTAATTTCTTTCCCCATTTTTTTTGCCTGTGTACAGATTCTGTGCATATTTATGGTGCATGCATGCTTTGCTCAAGCACACATTGGTTTAATTTATTTAAGCACCACACACGCGCACACACACACACCACACACACACACACACCACACACACACACACACACACACACACACACACACACACACACCCACACCACACACGCAAAATATATATTATATAATATAATATTTTTAAAATATATAAATTATTACATATTATATTTTATAATATATATATATATATTATATTATAATATATTATATATATTATAAATATATATATATATAAAAATATAATCCTGTATTGGATATAAAAATGTATGTGTGTTGTGTGTGTTATATATAAAATGAAAATTTAATGGAGTCCTGGGTGAATATAATGCAAGTTCTCGCCCCCTTAAAATGAAAATTTATAAACGGGGAAAAGTTTTCATAATAATTCTTTATGATTTCTGAAAATCACTAGCAGAGAGAAAACGGTTCTGTTAAAGTGT
>NW_023660615.1:7500-12500 GCF_015228065.2 Penaeus monodon | reverse complement strand
TCTACCGTGCTTAGAACATTTAATCCTAAATGCATCAAATGCAGAAGAGGATTGTGGAGTAATTATAGAATAATGAAACACACAGAACAGGATACGAGGGTGGAGCGGCACGACCATTTAGTAATTTCCATTTCCATTTCTCTTATCCCCGTGTATAGTGTGTTGTGCATATTTTGTCGTGTGTAGGTATGATTGTGTATACATAATTCATACATAAATATATTACACAAACATATATTGGTTTATACTTGTAAAATTCAATTTTTCAAAATTAAGCATGTTTATTATATATATATATATATATATATATATATATATATATATATATATATATATATATTTTTTTTTTTTTTTTTTTTTTTTTTTTTTTTTTTTTTTTTTTTTTTTTTTTTTTAATAAATAACTATATATTTATATATATGTGCGGCTCCTTCTCTACCTCCACATACATGTGGAGCCAAAGAAGAGTTGAGAGAGAACTTCTGATATGTGCATTAAACATGCCAGTTATCAGTAGCACTCTCATCGTAACCTGTTTTCAGATCAGCCTATGAATTTATTAAGAGTACATCGCAAACTCAATAACATCAAGAAATCAGCCAGAGAACCGATTATAATCTCGAAACGTTAATAATCTATTTTATTATCTGCCCTTTCCTAACTTTTTGACTTATATATACATTTTTATAGCAGTTAGATGGTAGGTGTAGTGTTGATTTAATAGAGACCTTTGTCACTTTTAATGTAAACGGGGGAAAGCATTCATGATAGCTTTGGTATGATTTTCTGAGAATCACCCTAGCAGCTGAGCATCATGTTCTGTTAGTGATACACCCTGTAACGAAGAGAAAATGAACAGTTATATAACTATACATACATGTCTATATATACTTGTATATGTAGAATTTCATGCAGCGTCCGAAAACATCGGGCGAGCATTTCTAAGTCTTTGACTAAGAGAAACCTAAAACTTCCGAAATGTTGAAGGCTTTCAACCCCCTCTCAGATTTCCCTATCACGAAATACCATTAGGGTGGGTCCGAATCATTAAATTTAAGGCAGACCGACCGTAAGAAAAACAAGAAAATTTCCTTTTAATTTTTATCATTTAATATTTGATGAATAAATACGGACTTACAGATTTTGCTGTAGGAAGTGAATTGAGAATTGATGTAGAACTTAATACTCACATAGAAAATAGCTTTTTCGAAAGGATATGTGAATAATATTTTCAAAACAAGATGCTACATCTGTAGATAGGCCTCTATCTCCTTAAGAACTATAATCCCCAAAAATGAAGATACGTGATCTTATTGATGTAAATAAACATATCCTCTGTCCAAGTTTCCGTTGTAGAACGACATTAAATATTAAATTCCTTGCTCAAATATATGTATATATAAAAATTAATAAATATATATATATACATATATACAATATGTATACATATATATACATATATATAAATAAATGCACATATGTATACATATATCTACATATATATCTACACACACACACACACACACACACACACACACACACACACACCACATACACACACACCACACACACACACACACGCACACACACACACACACACACACACACACATATATATATATATATATATATATATATATATATATATATATATATATATATATTATATATATATGGTGTGTGACTGGACATTCTACTACACAAATTTGAATGTCCGGTTGTAAGATTTAATAAATGAAAATAATACAACACTAAAACTAACAAGCTATAAAATCACACACACCTGTTCTTAATGCAAATGTCACAAAACAGGCGAGTGCCATTACACCTTTACGAGAGCCATGAGATAACAGCTGCATAATTAAAGAGATTAGCTCGACGAAGCATCATAAGAGAGCTTCATGAGTAATACACTTCATCTTTCTAGCAATGAACCGCATTTTGTTTTTCTAGCATTACCTGCCTAACCTTTATCCAACTATACTGTTTTATGACGATAATTTACCTGTGTTTGTGTGTGGAGTGGGGATATTTTATGTGTGTTTATCATATGTTTATGTGTCTGTCTGTCTATGTGTGTCTTCGTTTCGTCTATATATACGTGTGTGCAAAGGTAGTGAGATTTAAAGAGTAACGTAGAAATAGCAATGCTTGTGTTGGCTTCCATGTAAACATATTATAGCCACTCACAGTACGAGAAAAGAGATTTCTGAAATTACATACCAATAGATCGCGGGGAACTAAATGGACTGCCAGTGTTTGCACGGTCATGTCAGCCGCAGAGCAATCAATCAAAGGGGTTTTGAATAGCTTGAAATGTAACAGTACTAATGTTCTTTTGACGACGAGAAGAAAGAAGGAAAAACGGGGTATTCGTTTCTTTTAACGTTAAGATGTATAGATATATATTGATTTATTTCTTTATTTATGTAGTAACTAACTTCTTTGTTGCTCTTGCTCTCTCTGCTATTTCGAGGTTTCGTCGCAACAAAGATTAACTAAAAGGCAGTAAACTATCTCTTTGCCAGGATGTCATACGAATCTCACTGTAAAGAATAATTCCAGCAGATAATAATGACAAAATGATAAGTACTTGTGTAATGGGAACTGCTTTCATAAATATCATCGACTTAAATAATACCCGGAAGTTTACGTAAATAGAATCGTAAAACCTTAGTTCATCAAAATTTTATAAAATACTTAATGTTCATTCAGAAACCTGCTATTCATACTTTACGCTGAACTGCCAAGCCCGCAGCCGGATTGAACAGGGAAGCCCGTGAATTTAATGAAGGTAGATGTGAAAATAACTCTATAATATGGTTAATATTCCGATGTTACATATTTCTCACATTTCAAATGGAATGAAATATTCACTCTAATTCATATTTTCCATTAAATAAGGACAAAGAATATGACATAAAAAAATATAGGAAAATGTATATTATATGATTAGTTGGATTTTTTTCCATTTCGATTAGTTATTAACAGCACGAAATCACAGAAATGTGAGTTGATTATAGATTCCGTATCGATAGCATGAGAACAGTCGATTTTCAAACCATTATTTGGCCAATAGAACGCAATTAAGTGACAAAATGATACAAAGCGGCCCTGGAATATTCACATCTATCCTTTTACGTTTATTTCAATAAATTTGGAATAATGATCTGAAATGTATCATAGAATACTGAAAATCAAATCAAATTGGAAGTAGAATTAATAAGTAACAGCTTAACAGCACGGAATTCAAAAGATCTATTGGTATGTAATTTCAGAAATCTCTTTTCTCGTACTGTGAGTGGCTATAATATGTTTACATGGAAGCCAACACGAGCATTGCTATTTCTACGTTACTCTCTAAATCTCTCTACCTTTGCACACACTTATAGGCGAAACGAAGACACACAGAGATAGACAGACACATAAACATATGATAAACACACATAAACAGTATAGTTGGATAAAGGTTAGTATAGTAAAACAATATAAAACAGTATAGTTGGATAAAGGTAATAATTACATTGTTTGGATCACTTTAAGTGTTTTACAAAGCGTACCCTCTCCCACAAAATAGTTAACTAATGTATAAAAGGTATGAATGAGAATTAATATCTTCACAGTACAAGAGATGTATCCACCAATTCAGCACCGGGCAAGAAAGCAAGGAGCTAATCGACTACGTCATCTCGAACCACCGCTGGACGATAGTGTCGTCGACAAAGGGTTCGTCCGAGGGATCACTGCTTGCTGTATGGCTGATGCTTCGTCGCGCCCCCCGGCGATCCCACGCAGATATATCTCCGCGTTGAAGGACCTCCGCGACGACGAGACCATCGTCATCACCCAAGCTGATAAAGGTGGTGGTATTGTTGTTATGGACAAAAATAACGGTATACTCAAAATGAACAATTTACTTTCCGATGCTTTGTTTACAGGGAAGTAACGAAAGGTGAAGGGAAGATGGAAGCTGCCAGGTTCAAGAAGAAGGCGAGGGATTTATCCTGCGTTCAGCCGAAGGTAAACACCTACTTCACCTGCTGGAAGAAGCCCTCAGCATCCCGTCCATGAGAGGTCTCCCGAAGGTACAGAAACCAGGCGTCCCGATGAGACGATCACCTCTGGTTTTGGGCTAAGTATTTGGCTAAACCCTTCTCCGACGCTATGGGGGTCATGGGTGTTTTCCCACCTGAAGAACCCCGGGGGACCTCATCAGACGTCTTCAGAGTTCCGGACGCAAAAATAAAAAGCTTGCCAATTTTGTTTGAAAAATCCCTCTTCACCAGTGTACCCACAGACGAAGCAGTCCGAGCATTTTGAGAGGGTCATCAGCTCCATGACAGATGCTGAACCTCCGCTGCCGAAACATCACTTTGTTCGCCTAGTGGAGTTATGCATGGACTTCCGGCTACTTCGAATTTTTGCTCTGAAAGAGTACCAGCAGATCATTGGTCTCGCCATGGGCTCCCCCCTGAGTGCCGTCATGGCCTCCTTTCATGGAGACATTGAGAAGGATATAATCGGCAGACATTCCAACTTGGCCTCGTTACGTAGATGATTTCCTCGTCATTGTCCCCAGGAGGTTTGCTTGCAACATACGCTAACGTTCACGAGAAAATCAGTCACCGTGGAGGAGGAAGAGGATCAGAAACTCCCTTTTCCTGGACACTTGACCCATCGGGTTGACGATGGCCTACGTTTCTCTGTATACAGGAAGCCTACAAAATAGATGATTATATGCATTACTAACTCCGCCACAGCAACCAAAACATATACTGGTGTTGTAATTGGCTTCTCATCATAGCACTAAGGATCTGCAGCCCTGATTTCTTGAGGATGAGGTTGCCTATGAAATTAAATTCTTTCATAAAATACAAATTCCCAAAGGCTTCCTGCTAAACCTCAGAAAGAAGGCAGAGAGCATACTCGAAAGATTAGACCCCGCACCCTTTCTAATAATGTTCTCATATTACCGCCATGTAGCATTTCCCAGGCGATCA
>NW_023660614.1:0-18977 GCF_015228065.2 Penaeus monodon | reverse complement strand
TAAACTCAACCCCCCTTTCCCTAACATTAACTTAGTGCTACATGACCTTAGATGTCTAGCACTTTTATCTTGCTTTTAACCATTAACCATTAACCTCTAGCTTTTCTATTATGTACCTATAAACGGGGTACTTGCACTGTGGGAAACTCAGAGGGAAGGTTAAGAGGCTGGTTAGCTGGGCTAGCTGCATTAGCTAACATTGGCATGACGACGGGGACTTTTTGCAAAGTAGGAGGAAAAAGGGGTATACTTACTGGCCATTGAATCCACAGAAAGTGGCAAGGGTGCATGGGAGAGGGAAAACCACGACATTTGCCAGCCAGGTATGTAAACAACAATTACATTGTATTCTGCTAAGAGTTCAGTTCTATGGCATGTGCCATCTTCCATTTGGGGTTTCCTACCATGAAGGGGGGTGGTTGAGAGCAGAGTAGTTGGTGTGCACACCAGTTTTATAGCCGAGTAGCAACTCCTGGAAGTGATGGAGTGCCCAGGTAATTGCTAAGGGTTCGTAGTTATGATAAGGTGTTCTGCCATTTCCGGACCTGCTTGCAACAGGCAATGCGGAAAAGCTTCCCATCTACTATTTGGTGAAGCAAAAGCACCTAACCCCACATTGCATGCCTTTGTCATGAGCACAAAAGTTAACTTGAAATTGGGAAAGGGCCCAAAGACCAGTAGTGTTAGCTAATAATGCCTTCAGTGCAGAAAAGAATCCTTGGTATCTGTGGTTAAACTAACTGTAAATGTCATAAGGGGTTCTGCAATAAAACCATAAGCCTTAATAAAGTCTACAAAAAAACAAAGATGAGAAAGTACTTGGAGTGTGCTGATTTTGCTTTTAGGGCGAAACTCAATCATGTCTTGTTTCTTTTTTAATTGGGCAATATAAATCGGATTTTAAGTATGGCCTAAAAAAAACGAGCTTTGACTGAAAAAATGACAATTTCCCAGGGTTTATGGTGAGCCTTACATTTGCTAGATGCTCGAATACCACTAAGTACAAAGACAAACCAACTACTTGAAGGTGAATTACATAACCCAAAAGGTGTTACATAATTCAGTGTCATGCAAGTAAAAATGCACAAGTGGCTGGCTTTCCATTCTATGGACATTTATAAGAAAAACCCCTTAGCCAAGTCAAGAGTGGAGAAAAACTCGATTTCCGGAAAAACTGATAGTAATCCACCACAGGCCTGAATGTGACCCTCCATTTATCTGGAGTAAAATTTCCCCTTTACACATATCAAAGTTAAAAACTTTCTTTTCCAGGGTCATGTTACCCATAATGCCACAGATGGAAGTGTGGGAAAGATGCAAATCTAACAAAATAACTTTATCCAAGAAAAAAAAATACATTACGATTATTCAATGTACAGGGGAGGAGGAGGAGGTTGACTTTCATCTTTAGGTATGCATGATGATGTGGATGTATGGTGTCTGTAGGTTGTTTTGTCAGTTGCCAACTCCGTGAAGTGTAGAACTCGTAAGTGGCCTGTATCAGTGTTTGTTTATCCTATACCTAAAAAAGATGGTCGTTTGTTATTTTAGGATGTAGGTTTTTCTGGCCTGCTCAGGCCAGTTGTCTTGCCGCAGTATAGTGATATGGGTAAGATGGTTGGGGAGGGGGGATTGGCATGTTGAGGCAATATGATTGTGCCTGGTGCAATTAAAACATTGCTCTGGGCTTGGTACCCATTAGATCACCACAGGTGTGGTGGTGTAGGGAAGAGGTGCATTGTTAGGTCTGGGTGCAGTATGGTGTCGGTGCAAGGGAGGTTATGGGTGGTGGTTGTAGTGCTGATCCATTGGTCATTGTAATTTGCAGTTTTTGTCCTGTTTGTTGAGTTGGTAGTGGTCAAGTGGGGCGGTTGTGTGTTCAGTGTTTTGTTGATTGTTTTAGGCATAGTATTTAATAATTACCAATTTGCAGGATCTCTAGACTTTTTCCCTAACCGCTAGTGAGAGGGATGAGGCTGGGATTCCTTTGGTTAGATAGGTTATCCAAGCCATGTCATTTTTGTCTTCATATTCTTAATGGGACAAAGCTCATTTGATGACTACTGACTTCACCCATTTCCAGATCATGATTTGGAGTTGATTACAATAAGCATCATCGCTATGAAGGAAGCGAATTGCAGATAATGACTTGGGTGGCTGGAAGAATGCTCAGAAAACAGATTGAAATATCCCATTGCACAGGACCAGGGGTGCAGTTTTGAATGTGTCGAGTGTGTTCCTTATGTTGGAGTAGTTGTGTAAATGACACTCGGCACTCGAAACACAATGTTCGTTAAATTTTGGGTTGTCCCTTACACTAGCATCAAAGTTCCATCGAATTTTGTCAGCACTTTGAAGGTTTGGTGAGTGACAACGAGCCATATTGAGGTTTGCGTGGGAAGATGGTCAGAGATGTGGTTAATAGGCAGTCAGCAGAAGAGGGGATTTCGACAGCTTTATAGGTGTAAGGATTTCACATAAATGGTTTGAAACAAAAGTCCATGACAGATTAATCTTTGTTCTTAAGCAACGGAAATATGTCAGAAATTTTGCTGAACTGCATTCAAATCCCTCACCACCATTTCATGGGAACCCCAGTTATTCCTTACATACAGTGGGTAATTTAGAAGCAAAAATGAAATGCGGCATTTCACACCAAGAATATCCATTCTAAAAATAGAATAAAACTTATTTGTTTTTATCTGAGGGATTTATCATTTTATTCTCATCAAACATGACTTCAGCAACAGAGATATCTATCACTGGCTGTCTTCCGCAAAGTGACTGCTGCAGCTCAAGGTTGTGTATGGTATTGTCACAATGCAAACTGCCAGGATTTTGGTCAGCTTGAGTTGCTAGCTTCACTCGGGTCAGGTCATGCCTGCCGTCTATGGTCTGGAGCGGAACTGACTCTCCTAGCCTCACTCAGGTCGCCCAAGTTGACGATGATTGCTGCTAACATGGGTAATGTGGGAACATGTTATTCTCAGAGATCCATTGCCAAGGTGTCCATAAAGAATTCAGCATATCTTCTATGCAGTTTTGATACTGCCATTCCATACTACGCAAGGCATTCCTCCATGCCATAGAAGGTGAGAGGCCATGCTGAAGCAGGGGTAAGAGAGACTGTCCGGTACCTTCTCGATTATTACCAGATTAGCGAAAACTTGACCACAATAGTCGCAACTATCGACTGTGCGGGTAAACCCTCGCGATTGCGAGAGCTTCATGGTCCTCAAGACTGTATCCATGAGGCCAGTTTGACAGGGCTGGCCCTTTTGGCAGTCATGTTCTAGCCGAAAATGGGTTTCTTGACCGAAGTCAAGGAGTGCCTGGCATATGACAAGTGCCTGAATGAATAGTGGTGCATGGGGGGGGACTAGGGTAGGGAGGGAAAGGGTAACATATGGATGCTGTAAATAAGCCAAATGCAGGGGAAAAAATGTAGAAGATGTAAACTATTGAATTTTAACGGGTGGCAACACTAGTTGCTACATTGCTGGCAATAACTAATACTGTTTACACCTAGGGGTGCCATCTTTTTTATTCTCTACATGGCAGTAAGATATTACATAACACATTACAAACTGTAATCCCATTATTGCCATTCCTGCATTAGTTATGCATATTGCATAGTAATATATATGGAAATTAAATGGGGGAATGCTGTTGGAAGTCATGAAGTTTAGTCACACATGAAGTGCTGATATCAGGAATGGTGACATTCAAAATCAGCAACAGGGACATGAACGAATATATCTGGCCTAGGCTCATCCCACTTGACTGGCGGTACAGGGTTGGAAGTAGTAAAGGACAGAAATGTCAAACGATAGAGGGAATGAACATGACCTGATATTATCAAATAAGCACTGATTGATGATGTGACTTGTGGTGATGGCAAATGAGCAATCGTCCCTAAAAAGTGGCAATGGATGTGAATTGCAGACAAACATTCAAAGTAATGCCTGAGGGGATGTGTTCCTGAAATTAACTGGGGTGTGGTAATAGTGAGTTCTTGCCCTCAAGTGGTGTATTGTCTAGTAATCTATGCATTGGGATGTACGCCTCCCTGAGGTGTAATAAGTTAAAACACTTTAGTAAGAGTACTCTCAACGCCCCTGAAGAGAACCTGAGCTGATCAATCCAGTAGATTCATTTGAATCCATATTAAGTTTTCCCTAAATACCAATGAATGAACATGACCTTTTTTTCTATTTTTAATATCAAAGGTAGATTGGATATCTAAAATAATGCTGACTGCTGTGTCCTGGGAGAAATCAATAGAGTCTGGAGGTAACATTTATGTAATACATAAGTTTGTTCAGATTTCTTCTCTTGGGTACTTTGCACAGACAAGAGGTCAAGGAAATGGGTCTGCTTGGATATAGGGATTGGATAGGAACTTTTAGTCCAGGAGCTCGGGAGGATCCCTTGTGATAGGTTTAGTCTAAGAGTAGGTTGCCTGGTACCTGGGCAGTTAAGTAGAGAATGGTGTAAGTAATGACATTCTAGCCAAGGGCAGTTGCCTGATCTTTTAATTCCAAATCGATTATTTTGTCAAAGTCAGAGGGGTCAATAGTAGTTAAATTAAAATTTTATTTATTTTGGACTTTTCGAGATCTTTTATTTTTGTGGAAGTGAGTTCAACTGAGAATTCCCAGCCCATTGTTCTAGCAGCATATTAGCTTGTTCTTATGGTCTGAAACTATGGTGTCGAGACCTTTACCTGTCAGTCTATTAATTTTCCAAGAGTTTTACTATAGATAATTTGCAAGAATTGTTCCCAGTGTTTACTTGGGTTTACTAAATTGTACAAGTTTATCCGATGTCAAATAGCAGGCTCCTAAACTTGTGTCCCTTGGTCAGAATAGGTTCTTTAATCCACCTCTGTGGATGTGAGGCTGGGTGCTCTTTTTCTCTTCGATTTTTCGTAAACAGACCTGTGTGTTATATAGTAGTCAGTGACCACTTTTATCAAATCCTGAGAGATTTTCAACTTATTTCATAGGTGTGATACCAGTCATAGACATGTACATTGTGATGCTCCAGGCCTAGTGGGATAATTATTCTCAGCCTAGGTTATTAAGGGGATAAGTTGCTGTTTACAGTATAGTCACTGACGCACTCTCGCATGCATAACTTGCCTTGCTTATGAAAATTGGGTAGCGAACTAGCCAGAAATTTAGAGTATGCACCATATATATTATACAGTGAAAAATACCAAGAGGCAGCTAAATTTTTAAATGATGAAATTGAACATCAGTGTTCTGATTTAACTAATTTATTTAGCACTGTTATCTTCATATGTCAGCAACCATGGCTGTATTCACAGAAGAATATCCCTTAATTGAAGGTGCTATTTTCATCTTGGCAGCAGCAGCAAAAGGTTCTTGCACACAAATCTCATCAGTATTGTTTATGCATATAGAACTTAAGTCATTTAACCCAGGCTTAATACTACACACATTCCATGATATAAATTTGATGGTGCATTTATCATATTTGAAGTGTTTTATTAGGCAATCTCTACTTCATGTTGTTATATCCTCTAATATTATAGATTTTAGTCACAAACTTCATAATATAGATTTCATTACAGATGGTAGTCCTAAACTTTTAACCATTTCAAAGATTTGATCTTGGCTTTCTTCCATTTCTTAGTACATTCCTTTTGTTCGTCACTACTGTCAGGGCTGACATGCCCACTCTCGTGGGTGTCCTGACATCGATTCTCCTCTTTTAGCACTAATCTTAACATTAGTATTTTGATAATGACAATTTTTATTTCGATGTCCTGTCTCAGCATCCTTATTTCACTAATTTTAGTTTTGTTTCAGAGCTTACGTTTCCTTTAAAATTTCAAGCACATTTACATAGCTTTGATCAGCTGGTGTGACGTCCCTTCTGCACATGGTTGTGTGGGGGACTCCCCTGCCAGGCCTGTGGTCATCTGAGGGGGAGAGATGAAAGGGGGGTGTCATCCCCAATTCAGAGAATACTGAAGCTGTGAGGCCCGATGCCCTCTGAGGATCAGCATCATCTTGTATTGTGTAGTTCGATGGCCTCTGTCTCCCGACTCCCCAGCAGCCATGGGAAATCTCTGTGGCTGTTGACGTTCCACAGGGTTGGGAACACAACACACAGCCTGGAATAGTGTTGATTGTAGCACAGACGGCTAGTCCTATCCTGGCTTGGCTTGGCTTGGTGTGGCTGTCATTTTAGATGCTAAGATTTTCCAACAGTTATACTTGTATGACAAACATACCCTCGCTCCTTCCCTATGCATCTGCTATTCATTCGCATAATACGACCCAAACACCAACAGAAGTCATGCTTAACAAGTTAAGAGGTAGAGGATTGAAAAAAGTGTGTATGATATTCTTCCTGAACCTTATAAATTTCCCTAAATGCAATTTAGGAAATTATGATGCTGATTGTTAGGAAGATTAGGAACAATGGCATAATCACTGCAGGATGAGCAGCGATGTCTGTGACAGAGAATTTGATTACTGATTGAAATGTAACAGTGTCCTCTGCAAAAGGCTGATGTCTGGTCTTTCACCTCCTTGAATGAACAGTGGTGATAACCCCATTTATAACAAGAACACAAACATAAGATGAAGCTTGAAGAAATGAAGGCAATGGTGTTTAAGAAGTTGGGGAAAGAGAAAGATAGAGCATGTCCTGCAGTTCCCTCAAAATGTGTGGTACATCAACCATGTAATACGAGTTGTTTGTTTTATGTATGGAAAAGGTGTATGCTGTAAGCCCTAAAGTTAGATCACACGGGAATAATACCCGACAGCTGGGAGACAGTGAGGAGACCTCGGGCTAGTGTAAAACCGTGTGCATTGCTTAATAGAGAAGAGTTTTTACAGAGAAGGAAGATGCATTACACACATTACGGTACACAAATAACTCGTTTGTGCACTGCACAAATGAGTTATTGTCCATATGATTTTGTTGACCATATTCTGATAAAAGAAAAGTTTTTGCTAAAGTAGTAATATTAGAAATATTTACTATCCCTACAAGATCACCGAGTTTACTTATAACATTGCTGAAAGCAGAAGCTGATTCCTGAACATTGTATGGAAGTGTTAACAGCATGAGCAGAGAAGTCGAAACTGTGAGCTACAGATAAGCTTTCCTTATACTGTGCGCTTTCTTGACTACACATTCGAGATTTTGCCGATAATGAAGAGACCAAATGAAATACAACTCCACATCACGGATATCGAGGATAAGACCTGATTGAATAGGCTAATGTATCAAGACCCCCCCAATCCCTTGCCCGTTGTTGTCGTGGGGGGCTTAGGAGGCGGAGACTGGGACCCAATGATGGGGAACTCCCCAACCTTGGGACTCAGCCCTCGGCTCAACTAATTTTGCATGGTCTTTATTTTCCTTCCCACCTTTCGTTTCTGTCCCTTCACCAAACCCTTCTCCTATCCACCTCCTAAGGTGTGAGAGCCGTGCTGAAAGGATGAAAGGCTGACTTTGTGCCAGTTCTGAACGGCCTGAGGGAGCCATGGGCACGGTATTCCCCTGATTTAGTTATCTAGCCCTTACCCCTCAAGGGGACCCTGAGGGTGGACTGTTTTTATCCCAACATAATCCAGGCTTACCATGGCCAATAATGAAAACTTATCTCCACTATTAGGGGCAATGAGGCTTGCCCTTTATCAAATAGCCCCAAAGATGTAAACTCATCCGATTCCTGACCCCAGGCTCTCCTTTGACCACGGCTCCGAACACTGCAACAACTACCCCTCATCAATGCCTACTAGTACAGTAGCCAACAACCAATCCTTAAGGAACATTTCCACTCTCCCAGCATGCTCAACTTCATCACCTCTACCCCCAAACCTCCAACATCAACCACCCATCCTCCCTTATTAATACCTTACAGCCTTATTGCCCACCTCCCATAACACTACCTCCTTCAACACTACTCCATCGTCACGCACCCGCCCTTCGACTACCCCTATCACTACAACAATATTGAATACCCTCTTCAGCGCAGCCAAATGGGACCGATTTTTCGTGATCCCTCCCACAGCTCCCTACTCTGACAACACCCTTCTCTTCCAACAATGTCTCCAAAAACAAGTAGGTAAAGTCTCTTTCCGTAGCCGACCCGACCGCTCCCGTCTTGTCACAGTAACATCCGAAAACCAAGCTATAGCATTAACAAAACTAACAGACATGGTAACCCCATCCTTGCAGAACCCCATCCAACCCTCAATACTTGAACCGGAACAGTTTCAATCTCCCCAGCAAATTGCCCAATCTATGACAAAGATTGGTCGGATTGTGGAGAAGACCTACTTGCCTGTCTCACAGACTATGATGCAACGTCAGTACAATGCTACTCCATTCCCCCCAGAGGTAATCGAAAGAAACCCACTAACATAGCCAAAATTACCTTCCGTAGACATGACCTTCCCTTTAACGTCTATATAGGAGGAGAATCCCTCCCTGTTCGTCCATACCAACCTCCTCCACGTCAGTGCCAAAATTGTTGGCGTCTAGGACACCCAGCCAAACATTGCCGTTCCACAGCCAGATGCCCACTATGTGCCCAACCTGGCCATACCCGATCTAACTGCCCTGCACAATCACGCACATGTGCCAACTGTGGCGGCCCCCATAATGTATTTTATAGGGCTGTCCCACCTACAAATTTGAGTCTGAGGTAGCAACTCTCAGATTCAAACTTGGACTCACACTACGTGAAGCCAGACAAGAAGCACGTCGACGTGGTTTCTCTCTTACTCCTTACTCCAGTAATACTGCTCATTCTACCAATTCTCCTAAACCCACCCCCCTACATCTAACCCCCCTCTTCTACCTCCTACCTTCCCCAGTCAAACTCTTTTGCCATCCTAAATCCAGACACTCCAATCTCTACTCCCGATATTTCAATCACCACCACACCCCCAACACCTTCCCCTCTCCCTCCTCGCACTACCCGTAACAGACAGAACAACGTTCCACCCCCTCTTCTCCTACCACACAATCACCTCCACCTTCCTTTACTCCTTTGCTTGAGACACCAGTCCTCTCTCCCCCCCCTCACAAGAAATCCTATATCCCCCAAAACTCCCAAACCAACTCCTTAGAAGAAACCATTGAAATATTCAAGATTACCTAATGAAAACTGACACACCTCCAAATCTTACAACTCCTGCTCCTTCACACTCCAGTAACAGCTGATATCCATCCTCCTCCTAACGATATCCCCCCTACACCCAATCCTCCTACCCCTCCCAACACAGCCATCCCCCCCGACCCCAACCCCAACCCAACCCCTACCCCAACCCCGCCCACATTATCCCTCCCACCATCCCCTCTATCCCTTCCACTCCCTCCTGGATACACACGTGAATCCCTTATGTCACAAGTATCCCTTCCTCAGACCCTCCATCTCCTAATACCCCTCCTAGTAGAACACCAACTCCCACACCTCTCCCATCTCAGACCTCTCAGTCCTTTTCCCACCCTATAGCTGCTTCCCCCCTCAAAATCAGTAAAGTATAACTATCCTTCATTGGAATATTCGCGGTTTCCGCTCCCACAGACCTGACCTTCGTCATATCCTTTCCTCTTATAATCCATCTATTGTATGCCTTCAAGAGACCTTTCTAACACATCCTCCAATACCAATCCCCAATTATCATTTTGTCTCATCCCCACATTCCCTTTATGTCTCATCAATACTTATCAATCAGAAAACACCTTATTTTACACCTCCCTTTCAAACCAATGTCCCTTGCACAGTTATCCGTATCTTCCTTCATCGTTGGATCACAGTGATATCAGTCTACTTCTCCCCATCCCACCCCATTGACTTTGTTGCTTTTGAAAATCTAATTTCCAAACTTCAACCACCTTTCCTCATAGTTGGTGACTTTAACTGCCGCCACACTCTATGGGGTGATTCTATCACAAACTCCCGGGCCGATCTCTAGAGCGCTTCCTCTCCACAGCTGACCTTACTATACTAAATTCAGATCGCCCACACACTTTGATACACGCACGCAATCTTTTTCATGCATTGACCTCGCTCTATGCTCCCCTTCTCTTCATTTAGATTTCCACTGGTCAGTCTTAGACCACTTTCCCTATAGTGACCACTTTCCAGTTCTCCTTTCTCCTACTTCATACGTACCACTCCTAACTCCCCACGCTGGTGTTTTGATAGAGCTGACTGGCATACTTTCACTTCACTCTCTGCTATTCATACCCCTCCATCCTCCCTCACTTCCATTTCAGAAATGATACAGTATTTCACAAATACAGTCTTAAGAGCTGCACATACAGCTATCCCTCGAACCTCAAGACCATATACCTCCAAATGTGTTCCATGGTGGAATTCTGATTGCACTAAAGCACTTCGCTTAAAACGTGCAGCCTGGAACAGTTACCGCTACAAGAGAGGTACTCCAATCAACTATCAGCCCTTATCTCCTTTAAAAGAGCATCTGCCTATCTCCGTCGTACATCCGAATAGTAAAACAAATAGCTGGCGAAATTATGTTTCATCAATTACATCCTCTACTCTATCTCAAATGTTTGGCGCCGAATCCATAAACTATCAGGCAAACATCCCCCCCATCCTGCCCCTGTCCTCCATATTCGAAATACCCTCATTTCTGAACCCCTCCAAGTCGCTAATGAACTGGGTGATTATTTCAGCCAGGTCAGTAGTGGTTCTCACCTATCTTCACACTTCTCTTCTATTAAGACCACCAGAGAACGTACCCCCATTACCTTCACCCCATCCTCTGATGAGTCCTATAATGCCCCATTTTCTTCATCTGAATTCATTGCTGCCCTACAATCGTGCCGTAACACTCATGAAGGCCCTGACGGTATTCACTACCGTATGCTCCGGCAACTCCCATCTTCCTCCTTATCCTTCCTATTAAAAATTTACAACCACATTTGGACATCAGGAAATTTCCCTTCTAATTGGCGAGAAGCTCTTATCCTTCCCTTCCTGAAACCCAATAAATCGGGTACCCTTCCTCAAGACTATCGCCCCATCGCACTAACTAGCTGCTTGTGCAAACTATTAGAGCGAATGGTGAACTTCCGCTTAATGTGGTATCTTGAATCTCACAATCATCTCTCTCCTTCCCAATTCGGTTTTCGCCGTGCCAGAAGCACAGCTGACCCCCTTGCTCATTTTGAGACATATATTACATCTGCATTTGCACACCATGAATCCGTACTAGCTATTTTTTTTTATCTAGAAAAAGCATATGATACGACATGGCGGTACCATATCCTCCAACAATTGTCCTCTCTAGGCATACGTGGAAACATGGGTGTCTTCATAAAGTCCTTCCTCTCCCAACGCACTTTCCAGGTCAAAATCGCCTCTGCCACATCTTTCTTTCCCCAAATCGAAGGTGTCCCACAAGGCAGTGTGCTCAGTACCACTTTATTCCTTCTTGCTGTTAATGATATTGTCTCAGTTTTACCACCAGGAGCCCGGTCATCACTATATGTTGATGATTTAACCATCTATGCCTCTGGCACATCCATACCAAATCTCTACCATTTCTCAATCTGCAATCTCATCAGTATCTTCCTGGGCCACAAACCATGGCTTCCGCTTTTCTACCTCTAAATCTTTCTCCATTCTTTTCTCTCGCTCACGTGTAGGTCCTCTCCCCCCACTCTTCTTATATGGCACTCCACTCCAATGCCGTTCCTCTGGCAAATTCCTAGGTGTCATTTTTGACTCCAACTGTCCTGGCGAGACCATATTCTACACATTAAAGAAAAAGCTCTCCGCCGTCTTCGAATCTTAAAAACTCTCTCCCATATATCATGGGGCTCAGATCGCAAAACTCTCCTTCATCTTCATGTTACTTTGATCCTCTCCACTCTAGATATGGCATCCATAATCAACTCCTCTGCCTCAACTTCTCTCCTTGCCCATCTTGATACAATCCATCACTGTGGTCTTCGCTTAGCACTAGGCGCCTTTCGCTCCTCCCCAGCTGAGAGCCTGTACACTGAATCAGGCATACCATCTCTATCTCGACGTCGTGCCCTTCTCTCTCTCCGATGCTATGTTCGATTCCACCAATTTTCCCTCACTAAACTAAATATCCCACAACCCCTACTTCTTACCTTAGCTTCATCTCCACGATTACCTACTTCTTACCTTAGCTTATCCCCTCCCTCTCCCATTCTCTGTCCATTCCGTCCCTCCATGGCTCATACCTCACCCCCATATTTGCTCTTCTGTTTTCCCCGACCCACCAAAATCAAATATCCCTCCTACTGTCCTTCTCACACATTTCCTTGACCATGTCTCCACTCATTCCTGTAGTATTCACGTATATACTGATGGCTCCAAATCCACCTCCGGTGCTGGTTTTGCAGTAATCTTCCCAACTCGTACTTTCAAATACTCCCTTCCTCCTGAATCCAGTGTCCTTACTGCAGAATTGTATGCACTCCTTTTTGCTCTAAAACACATATACTCACTTTCCTCTTCCTCTTTTACAATTTTTACTGACTCCCGTAACTCATTAACTCTCATAAAGTCAATACACACCACCAACCCCCTTGTGGTTGTTCTACCTGTCCACACGCCATAAAACAATCAAATTTGCTGGGTGCCCAGCCATGTTGGAATCCCCGGCAATGAACAGGCAGATACACTAGCACGCCACGCCTCTATGTCCACATCATACCAACCACGCTTCTCACGTATCCCAGCCACGGATTATTACCCACACTTTAAGACCTTCTTGTATAATCGATGGCAATCTTTTTGGTCAAGCCTCCGCACTAATAAATTACATTCTGTAAAACTATCAATCTCCTCCTGGTCAGCTCCATTTCATCGGAACAGACGTTGGGAGACTGCTCTCGCCCGCATACGCATTGGCCACACCCGTCTAACACACTCCTATCTGATGTCAAAATCTGATCCACCCTTATGTTCCTTATGTAATGTTCCCCTTTCAATCCCACACATCCTATTATCATGCCCACGTTTTGAAACAACCCGTACCTCTGCTTTCCCCCATCTATCCTCCCTTCACCGACCTCCCAACCTATCAGACATCCTTTCAGAATCCCACACTTTCTGCTTCAACAACCTATTCTCTTTCCTCAAACACATACATATCCTTCATATAATCTAACTCCTTACCACACCCGACCCTAACCCTTTCACTCACCAATTCCTTTGCCCAGCTTAGACAACTAATCACTAACTCAACCACCTCCCAAACATTAACTATAGTGCTACATGACCTTAGATGTCTAGCACATTTCTCTTGCTTTTAACCATTAACCATTAATGTATCAAGATAATTTCTTAGTGGAAATCTTGCTATTGATCCTTAACTGATCTCTGTGATATAGTGTGAGCTGCAAAGTGTTGTGAAGTGGCAATAGTATAAAATGGGCCTCTTCCTAGCTGCTTTGGGGTAATCCTTCCTAAGTTCCTCCACTATAGCCCAAGGTGCATTTTTCACATTGTGTGGCAGGTGATGAGAGCCTCCTCCCACAAGGATCCAGGCATTGATAATACTGGTCAGCCAACTTCAGTGTGTCAGAGTGCTATCTGCATGGACCAATCAACAAGAAGCTTGCATTCTGCCTTGTTTTTAACTGCTACAACTCTATAGGGTACCACAAATAATGGGCCAAGTTTAGGCTGAACAGTATCATGTACAGGATTTTTCTAAAACATCTAAGGTGCAGCACTGACACTTTCCACAAAAAAAAAAATTGCTGGTACTCAATAATTTTACCATGCGAGCTAGTCAGGAGGGCCTTGCTGTTGACAAGAAACCAAATAGACAGCATAGTTGTCCTCATACAGTGGGTGTGGCTTTATCTCCATGAGTTTGTATAGCAACCCCTTGTCTTGCCCCATGAGAAGAGTGTGGCTATTGGCAAGAAAGAGTAGAAGGTAAAGTTGATGGGCAAATGGAAACTGGGGGTGAAGAGCGTCCCAATCATCCTTGCTGTCGTCCACCAGTTCATGCAGAATGGTGAGGACAGATCTCTTTCACCGTCCTATAATGCTATTAGCTGCTGGGTGGAACGGCAAAACATTCACCTGTGCAAAACTGGGTAACACCTAATTTGCAAACCATTTTCTGAGGTTCATTATTTTGGACAGCCAACAAATTTTGTGATGCGCGTAGTAGTATTCGAGGGAACTGCCACGAAATCAGTAGTGAGAAAAATTGTTCATGAGCATGAGGACCATGTGGTGAACCCAGATAGTCACATGCTTCCCTACCCTCATTACTAACCATGAGAAATAAAATTGGTTGCAGGTCAACTGCCCTGCCTTATAGATACCACAGTGCACTGTTTTATAAGATTCATGAGCAGACTAAAACACATGCAACTTTCTGGTACCACCGGGACTGCCAGGACAATCCTTCTGTGACTCTTAATTCACTTTGGATGAATTCTCCAAGTTAATACTCTTGTTGGGCAGTATACACCTCATCTTTTATTCAGCTTTTCCAAGAGAGGAACCTGTGAAGCACTTTAAAATGGCTGATGAAGGCAGACTAAGTGAAGGGGGAAGTCTGCAGCCTCATCCCACCTCTGAGGTTGCAACCTGTAACAATTGAAGCATGTGACAATTTCAGCAGTTGTGAACAGAATGTGTTCCATATGAGCCATTTCCATGTACCGTATGATGATATCTCGGAATTATAAGAGCCCATACAATTGCTAACATTTCCCTATTGGTGATTGTAATTTCTGTTTGCACTAGTGAGATCCTTACTAGCAAAACCAATTAGACAAATTCCCTCGTGCTCTAGCCCAACATTCTTCTCGACCCCAACCCCAAGGGATCCTCCCATAATCCCTGATGAACAACCTATACAAACGTGCTAACCCCAGGAGTAACTTTACCTGTGTCGCAATCGTGGTTCATGGTCCTTGATCAAAGGTGAACAAACCAAAATGTCAAAATGGACTAGCACCTGATAATTAAGTAAACCTGTAAGACAAGGGCCTTAAGATGACTAAACGTCAGAGAGAGATCATAAGACCCATAGACGATGCAAGGAACTCGACCCAGATGTATCGAATGCATTATATGGTCGGCTGTCCTCTACAAGGAGGACCTGAAGGAAATCTTATGCTTGAGTCGATATTTTACTCTACCTACCAATGTCTTGCAAGAGATAGTAAAGATTAGGAATGGGAAAAGGCAACAGAAGGGTCACCTAGTTCTGATGCCAAAAATCTCAGGATGAAACCCATGATGTTAGGCTCGGAAATAGCAGCACAGCACTGACCAAGGACTAGTCGACAGTTGAATTACCCATGCTGCAGCATACCTGCACTTTTTTTCCAGAATCTGATGCCTGTTGTGCGGGATCCTGTATGCCGGAATATACACAGGCTTAACTGCAGGTTCTAGAGTGATAGTGTCCAACCACATGCATTCTGAATAAGGTACGGCTTTTCGTGGGCAAAATGTCGGATTTGATTTAACAATTTACAAAATCTCCTTAACCTTGCCAAATGCAAATGGTCCTTGCATAGTCTTTGCTAATGCTGAAGGCAAGAGAAGACTGTGTGGGAAGCTCAAATTCAGCTATTGAAGATCCGTGATTTTGCTATCTATTAACCTAACACCACTGTCAGTAGTCATAAGGGCAGGTTTCATCACATGGGCTTGTGCACTCATATCCCTCAGATAAAGAGAGGCTGTGATCAGTGTGGAAAGACTTCCTTATGACTAACTTCGCCAAGTAATCATTATCAACCCACATGATCTTGCATTCAGTACACCAGCACTAGCAATACGAGACCGAGAAGACGATGCAACTCCACCAGAACCTAATGCATTTGTCCTCCTGGTTTGAAACTTGCTATCTCTTGTGCTTTTTTATTTTTTTTTAACTACCTACTTAATGCAAGCTCCTTCCCAGTTAATTTTTATGATAAGTTTGAGTGGTTGCCTTCTGATCCAGGAACCTCGTGCTCTGTTACAATATGAACAGAGTGGCCTTGCAGAGCACCCTCAAACACTTAGGACACAGCCAAGGTTTCAGTGCTCAGCTTGTCAAGTGTGAACGTGAGTTTTTTTACAGGCAGCTACCTGGGAGACAGTGCTACATAATACTGACCCCAGGAGGAGGCTCCAGATACGAGGGTAGGAAATGGGAGGGTTGCTTTATGCAATGATACTTGGGCACAGGCGAGGCACGCTGACTTCCTGCCTTCGTCTGCACTGGCAGTTCACTCTGGCCTTAGCATGAGTTCTACCACCCTGAACACTAGCTATAGTGGATGCTGATACAAGTTACAAGATAACCTCTATATTATCTGGCAGGTCCAGAGGAAACCTCAGTATTTTTTTCTTTATTGGGCAATAAACACAGGGTTTATAGAGATTCTTGTTTGTACAGTCATAACATGGGTGAAGTTATGGGCAGAGTGTTGGTGTGCATAGAGTCCTCTGAGCAATCTAACACCCGCAATTTTTCAGCATTTGAATTGAAAAAGAACGACATCTCTTATCGTCTAAAGACTAAGAACAGAGATGGAGAGGAAAGGCATTAAAACCTATCAGCTATAGGGAATTAGTCTCTTCCGAGAAACTCTGCCGAAAACAGCCCCAGTAAATGATGTATCTTACAAGATGGTAATGCATCTACCAGAGACTTGCCTAAAATATTTGGTACATCTTTATATTCGGATATTCAGGAAGAGCACAGTGCCAGAAAGCTGGAAAAAAAAAATCATTCCCACCCCAGGCATGGCTACTGCAATAGACCAATATCTCTAACAAGGTGCCTCTACAGATTGTTTGAGAAAATGGTAAACTTGAAACTAACTTGGTTCTTGAAGAAATACAATGTGCTGACAGAATTCCAATATGATTTTGGAGAAACGAGATCGTGTTGCACCCATGTGGGACTGGAATCTGCCTTTAAGCATCGCCTCCTGGCAGTTTTATTTGATTTCAGAAAAGCTTATGATACATGGAAAAATGCCATCCTAATGAAGCTATTTGAAATTGGCTTCACAGAGCCCTTCCCCTTTCATTAAAAATGGCAGACTAAAAGTTTAAGGTCCTGGTGGGTAGCAGCTTTACAGACCTGAATAATCAAGAGGATGGGAAGTGATTTCATAATTTCCATCTCGCACATTGTGAGGAACAGACTGCATAACACTCCTGCGGCTTTATCAGTTCTGATACACAGCATGCTGGACAGGTCAAGAGAGATGCTCGTCATCAACACCCAAGAATTTCAGTATTCTAGACTCCGTCCATAATGAAGCTTTACCTACAGGGACTAGATCTTCATTTGTTCATGTATCCTGAGAGTAGAGAGAATATATGTACATGATATATTGAACAAGATTGCAGAGAGTTCCAGATTCCCGTGTCATGACACGAGGTTGACCAGCGGAAATAGGTGCTGCAGATGAACGTTGCAGGCAATCTGCATGAAAGTATCAGTACCTACCTACTCTCCCGCCATGCACGCCTGACCCCCTTCTACTCCTCAGCCAAATCAAACGAGTGGAGGCAAACGAAAGAAGTGGGAGTTGTGCACTGGCAGTGTTTAAAGGAATGTGCGCTTCTGGCCGCAGAATGGAACTAAAGTAAATAAATCCATGTGGATGAACGAACAACGGGAATAAGATTAACAATAAAATAAACGAGAGAAGTTTTGTAGATTCTGAAATGAAAAGTAGGCAGATTTGGTAAAAATATTTTTCCAGAAACTGGTAAAAAAAAAAAAAAAAAAAAGCATGGAAATTTTAATACTAAGGGTTTACCAGGCGAAAAATTTTAATCTATCGCCTTCACCTCTGGAGTACATGTCGAAGAGGATTTTTTTTTTAGGGAAGCTTACATGTACGTGTCTGAATATATGAAATACTGATATGAAACAGCTGAAAGGGTTAATAGTATATCTCACATTTTTCTTACAATACATATGAATTTATTTTAAGTAATTAAACAATTTACATATGAATATTTCACTAGGAGTACTTTTTTCTATATAATTTTCATTTATAAACGAAGAACATTGCCTATTCCTATGCAGAAAAAAAAAATAAAAACCTCTTTTTGTAGTGCCTTTCAAGGCAGTCAAGAACAGTATTCTAGTAGCACTTTGTTGAGGATGTATCTCTTTTCAGGCAGGAATATGATGAATGTAGCACCAAATGTGTCCCTGGTCATACTGCATGTTTTACTATTGACGGCTGCCTGTCTGCCTGCTGCTTGGTCTCTACCAGAACCTCCAGACCTCGCCCACCTGGTAAATAGACAGGGAAGGGTTATGGAAAGTGTAGTGCTTGTCTATACTGTCTTTTTTGTATGTGATTAAGCCGAGAATAAAAACTAGCATGTTTTACAAAACCTTTTAATATATAATTGAGAAAAGTGCCTTAATATTGACATAAAGTTTATGCAATTTGATCCCGTTATATGGAATGCACACACACACCACACCACACCATGAGAGACCTTGAAAGCTGTCACCTACCTGGGACCAGGTGCTCAAATGCATTACGGCACTGTATCTCCTTAAGGCGCCGTGGCTTACGGCCGAGAGCTCCTACAACCCATACATAAAGCAAGGGATCCGCCATACTTATATGAATCAGGCACTGTAGAGTAAGGCAGGGGGAGAGCAGCCTTAGCGGAACCATAAATCACATTTTTGAGACGTAGAACAATTACTACCTTACTATTTGCATTTTGCCCAAATAGAAGTTGATGGACTAATAAATAAAGTAATGAATATGACCTTCCAGTATAACAAGTTGTATTGCCAATATGCATGTATCTCACTCCAACCCAAGTAAACAAGACATTACACTATAACTAGCATAAGTACTGTCTTTGCTTCAGACGCAATGCTTTTTGTCTTTATTTTTAATACTGTTTATATACTATTAATATCAATATTTTCATTGTGCTATCGTCGTTTCAGGAG
>NW_023660613.1:0-18977 GCF_015228065.2 Penaeus monodon | reverse complement strand
TTCCGAAATCACCAAAGAAATCGAAAAAACTTCATTTTGGAGTATACTCTCAAAAGGCTATTTTTCGCTAGATTTGCCGCTTTTCGACTTTTGGGAATGTTTTTCTTATACCTTTTTTTATATTATATATGGACACAATTCCTGTTATTATCATCATCATTATCATGATTATCATCATTATTATCGTTATCATCATCATTATCATTATTATCATCATTATCATCATCATTATCATCATTATTGCAATTATTATCATCATTATTGCAATTGTTATCGTTATTACTGTAATTATTACTATTATAATAATTATTTTTGCAATTATACTACCAGTACAAATAATAGTAATAATAATAATAATAATAATAATAATAATAATAATAATAATAATAATAATAATAATAACAATAATAATAACAATAATAACGATTTTATAATCATTATTTATATCATTATCTTAATTAGTATCGTTATTATTGTTTTTATTACCAGATATAATAGATTTTTGGCAATGATACTAATAATTAAGATAATAGTAATAATAATAATAATATAATAATAATAATAATAATAATAATAATAATAATAATAATAATAATAATAATAATAATATAATAATAATAATTTTAATAATATTCAAATGTTACAAAATTCTCTTTATTCTCACTTTTATCATCATATTGTTATGATTAATACAATTCTGGTAATTATTATCATTATTACCCTAATAATTGCCGAAATCATAAAAAGATATCGAAAAAACGTCATTTTGGAGTATACTCTCAAAAGGCTCTATTTCGCTAGATTTTGCCGCCTTTCGATTTTGGGAATGTTTGCTTATACCTTTTACTATTATATATGGACCCACAATTCTGGTTATTATCATCTATTATTCATGATTATCATCATTATTATCGTTATCATCATCTATTCTCATCATTTTATCATCATATTCATCATTATCATCATTATTGCCATTATTATCATCATATTGCAATTTTTATCATTATTATCGAATTATGGAGTTATAGTTAGTATAATTTTTTTTTGGGGGGGGGCCAAATAAAAATACTAATAACCACAACAATTAATAATAGGAATAAACAATAATAATAAAAATATAACGATTTTATAATAATTATTTAGATCATTTATCTTAATTAGTATCGTTATTACTGTAATTATTAGGTTATAATAATATTGCAATTATACTACCAGTACAAATACTACTTAATGATAATAATAACAATAATAATATAATAACCATATTATAACCACGAGCATTATTATATTTATAATCTAACTTATTATTATTATTGTTATCATTAAGATAGTAATAGATTTTTTTGGCAATTTTGTCGATACTATATAATTAAGATAATATTAATACTAATAATAAAAATAATAATAATATAATAATAATAAATAATACTAATAATAATAAGAATAATAATAATAATAATTAATAATAAAATAAGTTTTAATAATATTCAACTGTTACAAAAATTCTCTTTCTTCTAACTTTTATCATCATTATTTGTTATGATTAATACAATTATGGTAATTATATCATTTATTCCCTAAATTGCCGAAATCACCAAAGACAATCGAAAAAACGTCATTTTGAGTATACTCTCAAAAAGGCTAATTTCGCTCAGATTTTGCCATTTTTTCGAGTTTTGGGAATGATTTTCTTAACCATTGGTTATTATATATATGGACACAATTCCTGTTATTATAATCCTCATTATCATGATTATCATCATTATTATCGTTATCATCATCATATATCATTATCATCATTATCATCTCATTATCACATTATTGCAATTATATACCATTATTGCAATTGTATCTATTATTGCAATTATTGGATGTATCGTAGATATTTTTGCAAATAAATAATAATAACCACAAAATAATAATAGTAATAACACTAATAATAACAATAATACCGATTTTATAATAATATTTATATGAATTATCTTAATTAGTATCGTTATTACTGTAATTATTACTGTTATAATAATTATTTTTGCAATTATACTACCAGTACAAATAATAATAATGATAATAAGACAATAATAATACTATAACAATACTATAACCACTAGCATTATTATTATTCTATTATAATTATTATATTATTGTTATTATTAAAAGATATAATAGATTTTTGGCAATGATCCTAATTAATTAAGATAATTAGTAATAATAATAAAATAATAAAATATAATATAATAATCATAATAATAATAATAATAATAAAATAATAATATTAATGATAATAAAATAATAATAATAATGATAATTTTAATACTATTCAAAGTTATCAATTTCTCTATTCTCACCTTTTATCTGCTTATTGTTATGATTAATACACTTCTGGTAATATTATCATTATTACCCTAATAATTGCCGCGAAATCACAAAGAAATCGAAAAAAGTCACTTGGGAGTATAATCTCAAAAGGCTATATTCGCTAGATTTTGCCGCTTTTCGACTTCTCGCGGGAAGTTGTATTTATACCTTTTTTCTTATATAGATGGACCACATTCCTGTTATTATCATCCTCATTATCATTGATTATCATCATTATTGCAATGATATTCTCATTATTGCAATTTTATCATTATATGCAATTATTGGAGTTTATATATTATATTTTTGCACTAATACTAATAACCACAACAATAATAATGTAATAACAATAATAATAAACAATAATAACGATTTTATAGTAATTATTTTATATCGTTATCTGAATTGGTCACGTTATACGGTAATTATTATGGTATAATAATATTTTGCAAATTATACTACCAGTACAAATAATAATAATGATATAATAACAATAATATACTAATAACAATATTATAACCACTAGCATTATTATTATTATACATATACACATTATTATTATTGTTATTATTACAGTAAATAGATTTTTGCAAGGATACTAATAAGTAAGATAAATAGTAATAATAATAATAATAATAATGAAAATATTAATAATAATAATAATATAAATAATAATAAAAAAAAAAATAATAAATGTTAGTAATAGTCAAGATGTTATTCAAAATTCTCTTATTCTCACTTGTATTCATCATTATGTTATGATTTAATACAATTCTGGTTAATATTATCATATACCCTAATAATTGCCGAAATCACCAAAGAAAATCCCCCCGAAAAAACGTCATTTTGGGAGTATACTCTCAAAAGTATATTTCGCTAGATTTGCCGTTCTTTTTTAGACTTTGGAATGTTGTTTTCTTATACTTTTTTATATTATATTATGGAAACAATTCCTGTTATTATCATCATCCATTTCATGGATTCTCATCATATTATCGTTATTCAGTCATCATTATCATCTATCATCATGTCATCATCATTATCATCATTATTGCAATTATATCATCATTATTGCAATTGTATCATTATTATTGCAATTATTGGAGTTATAGTATATATTTTTGCGATAACCCTAATAACCACAACAATAATAATAGTAATAACAATAATAATAACAATAAATAAAAAAAACGAAAATTTTTTTTATAATAATTTTTATAGCATTATCTATAATTAGTATCGTTATTACTGTAATTATTACTGTTTATAATATTATTTTTGCAAATTATAACCTCCATACAATAATAATTATGATATAATAACAAGAATAGTACTAATAACAATATTTAAACCACTAGCATTATTATTATTATACTATACTTGTTATTATTATTTGTTATTATTACAGATTAATAGATTTTTTTGGCAATGAACTAAAAATTAAGATAAAATGTATTAAATAATAATAATATAATAATAATATAATAATAATAATAATATAATAACAATAATAATAGAATATAATAATAATAATAATAATAATAAATTTTTAATAATATTCAATGTTATCAAATTCTCTTTATTCTCACTTTATCATCGTTATTGTTATGATTAATCAATTATTTGGTAATATATTATCATTTATTCCCCTAATAATTGCCGAAATCACCAAGAAATCGAAAAAACGTCATTTGGAATATACTCTCAAAGGCTATATTTCGCTAGATTTTTGCCACTTTTTCGACTTTTGGGAATGTTTTTATGTGTACCTTTTTTATATTATCTATGGACACAATTCTGTTATTATCATGACATCATTATCATGATTATCATCATTATTACGTTATCATCATCATTATCATCATTATCATCATTAGTCATCATATTATCATCATTATTGCAATTATTACAGCATTTTGCAATTGTTATCATTATTATTGCAATTTATTGGAATTATAGTATATATTTTTTGCAATAATACTAATAACCCACAACAATAATAATCAGTAAATCCAATAATAATAACAAATATAACGATTTATAATAATTATTTATATCATTATCTTAATTAGTATCGTTATTACTGTAATTATTACTGTTTAATAATTATTTTGCAATTATACCACCAGTACAATAATAATAATGATATATAACAATAATAATACTAATCATATTATAACCACTAGCACGTTATTATTCTTATCTTATACTTTATTATTATTATTGTTATTATTACCGATAAATAGATTTTTTGGCAAGGATACTATAATTAAGATAGTAGTAATAATAATAGATAATCATAATAATGATAATAATATAATAATAATTATAATAATAATTAATAATAATAATAATTTTCAATAATTTCAAATGTTTATCAAATTCTCTTTATTCTCCTTTTTTATCATCATTATTGTTATGAAGTAATACAATTCTGGTAATTATTATCATTCTTACCCTAATAATTGCCGAAATTCACCAAAGATAATCGAAAAAACGTCATTTTGGAGTATACTCTCAAAAGGCTATAATTTTGGCTAGATTTTTGCCGCTTTTTTCGACTTTCGGAATGTTTTCTTATAACCTTTTTTGTATTTATATGGACACAATTTCCTGTTATTATCATCATCATTATCATGGTTACGATCTTTATTATCGTTATCAGCATCATTATCATCATTATCAATCATTATCATCATTATCATCATCATTAGCATCATTATTTGCAATTATTATCAATCATTTTGCAATTGTTATCATTTTATTTGCAATTATTGAGTTATAGTATATATTTTTTAATAATAGCTAATAACCACAACAAATATAATAGTAATAACATTAATAATAACATAATAACGATTTTTATTAATAATTATTTATATCATTATCTCATTAGTATCGTTATTACTGTAATTATTACTGTTATATAATTTGTTTTTGTAATTATACTACCATACAAATATATATGATAATCATACAAATAATACTAATACACTATTATAACCACTAGCATTATTATTATTATACTTATACTTATTATTATTATTGTTTTATTTACAGATATATAGATTTTTTGGCATGATACTAAAATTAGATAATAGTATAATAATAATAAATAATAATAATAATAATAATAATAATAATGATAATAATAATATAATATATATAATAATAAAATAATATCATCATAATATAATCATAATAATATAATAATAATGATATCATAATAATAATAATAATAATAATAATAATATTTTAATAATATTCAAATTTTATCAGAATTCTCTTTTATTCTCCTTTTATCATCCATTATTGATTATTGATGTACAATTCTGGTATGTTTATTATTACCCTATAATTGCCCGAAATCACCAAGAAATCGAAAAAAACGTCCATTTTGGAGTATACTCTCAAAAGGGCTATATTTCGCAAGATTTTTGCCGCTTTTCGACTTTTGGGATGTTTTTCTAAACCTTTTGTATATGATCTATGGCACAATTCCTGTTATTATCATACTCAGTATCATGATTATCATTTATTATCGTTATCATCATCATTACTCATTATCAATCATTAGCATCATCATTATCATCAATTTATTAAATTCTTAGCATCATTTATTGCAATTGTTATCATTATTATTGCCATTCTTTGGAGTTTATTAAGTAGTATTTTTGCATATATAATAACCCAACAATAATAATAGTAATACAATAATAATAAACAATAATAACGATTTTTCATATTGTTTATATCATTATCTTAAGTAGTATACGTTATTAGTGTAATTATTACTGTTACAATAATTATTTTGCATTATACTACCATTACGGAATAATAATAATTATATATAATCAATAATATACTAATAACAATACTATAACCACTATCATTATTAATTATTATACTTATACTTATTATTATTATTGTTATTATTACAGATATAATAGATTTTTTGGCAATGAATACTAATAGAAGATAATAGTAATAAAATATATATAATAATAATTAATAATAATAATAATAAATAGATAATATACTAATAATAAATAATATATAATATAATAATATAATGATAATTATAATAATATTTAAATGTTCAAATTCTCTTTATTCTCACTTTTATCATCTTATTGTTATGATTAATACAATTCTGGTAATTAATTAATCATTTATTACCCTAATAATTGCCGAAATCACACCAAGAAAATCGAATGAACGTATTTGGAGTATAACTTCTCAAAGCATAGTATTTCGCTAGATTTTGCCGCTTTTTTGACTTTTGGGAATGCTTTTCTTTATAACCTTTTTTATATTATATATGGACACATTCCTGTGATTATCATCATCATATCATGATTATCCATCATTATTTCGTTATCATCATATTATCATCATTATCAATCATTATCATCATCATTATCATCATTATTGCAATTATTATCATCATTATTGCATTTTTATCATTATTATTGCAATTATTTTGGAGTTATGTATATATTTTTGCAATAGATACTAATACCACAACATAATAGTAGTAATAACAATAAGAATAACATAAACGATTTTATATAATAATTATTATATCATTAAATCTTATTAGTATCGTTATTATCTGTATGATGCATTACTGTTGATAAACATTATTATTTTGGGGCAATTATACAACGGTCAAATAATCTAATGGAAATTAATAACGATAATAATACTACTAACATATTATAAAACCACTAGCCATTTATTAGTATTATACTTATACTTAATTATTATTATTTTATTATTACAGATATAATAGCATTTTTTTGGCAATGATTACTAAGAATTAAGTTAATATAAATATAATAATAATTAATAGATGATAAATAATACTAATCAATATAATACTAATAATAATAATAATAATAATAGTAATAATATTTTAATATATTCAATGTTTGAAAATTCTCTTATTCTCCCTTTTATCATCATTATTGTTTATGATTAATACAATTGGTAATTATTATCATTATTTACCCACTAATAAGTGCGAAATCACCAAGAAATCGAAAAAAAACGTCACTTTGGAGTATACTCTCACAAGGCTATATTTCGCTAGATTTTGCCGCTTTTTCGACTTTTGGGAATGTTTTTCTTATACCTTTTTTTATTTATCTATGAAAAATTCCTGTTATTATCTCGCATTATCATGATTTATCAATCATTATTATCGTTATCAATCTCATTATCATCATTATCATCATTATCATCATCATTATCATCATTATTTGCAATTATTATCATCATTATTGCATTGTTTTATCATTATTATTGGCAATTATTGGAGTTATTAGTATATATTTTTTGCATTATACGAAACGCCACAACAATAATAATAGTAAATAACAATCCTAGATAACAATAATAACATTTTATAATAATTATTTATCATTATCTTAGTTAGTATCGTTATTACTGTAATTATTACTGTTTATAATATTATTTTTTGGCAATTTTACTACCATACAAATAATAATAATGATTGTAAATAATAACAATAATAAGACTAATAAAATTATTATAACCACTAGCATTATTATTATTATACTTATCTTATTATTATTATTGTTATTAATTACAGATATAATAGATTTTTTGCAATGATACTAGTAATTAAGATAATAGTCAAATAATATAAATAATAATAATGAATAACATATAATAATAATATTAATAATATATTTATTTATGATTATTATTTTATTCATTATTATTATTATTATTATTATTATTATTATTCATTATTATTATTATTATTATTATTATTATTTATTACTATTATCTTAATTATTAGTTATCATTGCCCAAAAAAATTCTATTTATACTATCTGTAATATCAATAATAATAATAAGTATAGTAATAATAATAATAATCCTAGTGGTTATAATATTTTTATTAGTATATTATTGTTTTATTATCATTATTATGTATTTTTTACTGGTAGTCAAATTGCAAAAAATAATATTATAACATAATAATTACCGTATAACGTACTAACTAGATAATGATATAAATAATTATTTATAAATCGTTATTATTTTTTATTATTTTTGTTCTTACTATTATATTGTTGTGGCTTTTAGTATAATTGCAAAAAATAATATACTAGAACGCCAATAATTGCAATATGAGATAACAAGTGCAATAATGATTGATATATTGCAATAATGATGATAATATGATTATAATGAGATAATGGATGATAATGATGATGATAACGGATAAAATTGAAAATGATAATCATGGATCATGAATGAGATATAACGGAATTGTGTCCATATATTATAAAAAAGGTATAAGAAAACATTCCCAAAGTCGAAAAAGCGGCAAAATCTAGCAAATTATGGCTCTTTTGAGAGTATACTCCAAATGCGCGTTTTTCGATTTTCTTTGGTGATTTCGGCTATTATTATGGTAATAATGATAATAATTACCAAATTTGTAGTATCATAACAGTAATGATGATCAAGTGAGAATAAGAATTTTTTAATAACATTTGAATATATTAAAATTATTTATTATTATTATTATTATTAGTTATTATTAGTATTATTATTATTATTATTATTATTTTATTATTATTCTTATTATTACTATTATCTTAATTATTTTACATTGCCAAAAAAGCTATTATATCTGTAATAATAACAAATAATAATAATAAGGTATAAGTATAAAATAATAAATGCTAGTGGTTATAATAGTTATTAGATTAGTTATTGTTATTATTACTTATTATTATTTGTACTGGTTGTATCATTGCAAAATAATAATGATAACAGGAATGATTACATAATACGATACTAATTCAAGATACTGATCATACAGCTAATTAATTATAAAATCGTTATTTATTGTTATTATTATTGTTTTACTATTATTATTGTTTGTTTCTTAGTATTATTCAAAATATATACTAATACCTCCAAATTCAATAATAATGATAACAATGCAATAATGATGATAATAATTGCAAAATGATGATAATGATGATATAATGATGATATGATGATAATGATGATGTAACGATAATAATGATGATAATATGATATTGATGATGATAATACAGGAATTTGTGTCCATAATATATATAAAAACGGTATAAGAAAAGCATTCCAAAAGTCGAAAACGGCACAAATCTAGCGAAATATAGCTTTGAGAGTATACTCCAAAATTACTTCATTTCGATTTCTTTGTTGATTTCGGCAATTATTAGGTATAATGATAATAATTACCAGAATTGTATTAATCCTAACAATAATGAGGATGAAAGTGGGGAATAGAAGAATTTTTGAAACATTTGAATATTATTATATTATCATTATTTATTATTATTAATTACTTATTCTTATTATTATTATGTATTATTATTACTATTATTTATTATTAGTATCATTGCCGATAAAATCTATTATATCTGTAATAATCAACAATATAATACTAAGTATAGTATAATAATAATAATGCTGTGGTTATAGTATTGTTTATAGTATTATTAGTGTTATTATTTCATTATTATTATTTGTACTGGTAGTAGCATGCAAAAATAATTATTGTAACAGTAATAATTACAGTAATATACATACTATTAAGATCATGATATCAATATTATTATAATCGTTATTATTGTTATTATTAATTGTTTATTACTATTATATTGTTTTGTGGTTTTTTAGTATTATTTGCAAAAATTATACTATAACTCCAATAATTGCAATATAATGATAACAATTGCAATATGGATGATATAATTTTTAATATATGATAATGAATGATGAAATTATGATAATGCATGAATATGATGATGATAACGATAATAACAGGGATGATATCATGATAAATGTGATACTACCAGGAAATTGTGTCCATATATAATATAAAGAAGGTTTAGAAAAACTTCCCAACAAGTCGAAAAAGCGGCCAAAATCTTGCGAAATATAGCCTTTTGAGAGTATACTCCAAATGACGTTTTTTTTCGGATTTCTTGGTAGATTTCGGCAAATTCTGAGGTAATATGATAACAATTACTCAGAATTGTACTAATCAAACAATACTGATTAGTAAAAGTGAGCAATAAAGAAATAATTTTTGATACATTTTAATATATTAAAATTATTATTATTGCATTATTATTATTATTTTATTATTATCATTATTATTAGTTATTATCATTATTATTATTATTATTCTTATTGATTATTATATTATTATTACTATTATCTTAAGTATTAGTATCATTGCCAAAAAGCTATTATATCTGTAATAATAACAATAATATAATAAGTTATAAGTATAATAATAATAATGCTAGTGGTTAGAATATTGTTATTAGTATTTATTAATTGTTTTATATCAGTATTATGATTTGACTGGGTAGTATAATTTACAAAAAATAATTTGATACAGTAATAATTCCAGTAATAACGTACTATTAAGATAATGATATACATAATTATATAAAATCGTTTTTTATTATTGTTATTTATTAATGTTATTACTATTATTATTGTTTGTGGTTTATTATATTATTACAAAAATATACTATAACTCCAATAATTGCAATAAATAATGAATAACAATTGCATAATGATGATAATAATTGCAATAATGATATATGATGATGATAATGATGATACATTATTATAATTATGATATGATGATGATAACGATAATAAGATGTTAATCATGAATAATGATGATGATAATAACAGATTGTGTCATAAAATATAAAAAATGTTGAGAAAAACATTTCCGAAATCGAAAAAGCGCAAAAATCTAGCAAATATAGCCCTTTTGAGAGTATACTCCCAAAATGACGTTTTTTCGATTTCTTTTGGTGATTTCGGCATTATTGGGTAATAATGATAATAATTACCAGAATTGTATTAATCAAACACTACATGATGAATAAAAGTGAGAATAAAGAGAATTTGATACATTTGAATATGATTAAAATTATTATTTTATTATTATTATTATAATTAATTATTATTATTTATTTTATTATTATTATTATTATTCTTTATTATTACTATATCTTAATTATTAGTATCATTGCCAAAAAATCTAATTTATCTGTAGTAATAACATAATAATAATAAGTATAATTAATAGTAATATAATGCTAGTGTTATAATGTTGTTATTAGTATTATTATTGTTTATTATTATCATTATTATATTTGTCCTGTGGTAAATTGCAAAATAATTATTATCACCGGTAAGAATTACAAGTATAACGATACTAATTAAGATAGATATACATAATTATTATAAATCGTTATTATTGTTTTATTATTATTTTTATTCTATTTATTAATTGTTGTGGTTATTAGTATTATTGCAAAAAAATATTACTATAAATTCCCATAATGCAATAATAATGATAACAATTGCACATAATGATGATAATAATTGCAATAATGAAGATAATTGATGATGATAATGATTATAGCGGATAGTATGTTGATACGATAATAGATGATATCATGATAATGATGATGCTAATAACAAGGAATTGTGTCCATATATAATAATAAAAAAAAGGTATAGAAAACAGTCCCAAAAGTCGAAAAAAGTGGCAAAATCTAGCGAAATTATAGCCTTTTGGGAGAGTATATTCCAAAATGACGTTTTTTCGATTTCTTTTGGGATTTCGCAGGATTATTAGGGTAATAATGAGAGAATTTACCAATTTGTTTAATCTATAAACAATAAGATGATAGTGAGAATAAATAGAATTTTGATAAACATTTGAATATTTTAAAATTATGTATTATTATTATTAGTAGTATTATTTATTATTATTGTATTTAATTATTATTCTATTATTATTATTATTATTATTATTATTTTATTAACTAAATTTATCTTAATTTTTAGATCTTGCCAAGAAATCTATTATATCTGTAATAATAACATAATAAGAACAAGTATAAGTTATAATATAATAATGCTAGTGGTTATAATGATTGTTATTAGTATATTATTGTTATTATTATCATTATCTTATTTTTTACTGTAGTATAATTGCAAAAATAATTATTATACCAGTAATAATTACAGTAATAACGATATAATTAAGATAATGATATAAATAATTATTATAAAATCGTTATTATTGTTATTATTATTGTTATTACTATTATTATTGTTGTGGTTATTAGTATTATTGCAAAAAATATATACTATAATTCCAATAATTGCAATAATGATGATAATAATTGCAATAATGATGATAATGATGATGATAATGATGATAATGATGATAATGATGATGATAACGATAATAATGATGATAATCATGATAATGATGATGATAATAACAGGAATTGTGTCCATATATAATATAAAAAAGGTATAAGAAAAACATTCCCAAAAGTCGAAAAAGTGGCAAAATCTAGCGAAATATAGCCTTTTGAGAGTATATTCCAAAATGACGTTTTTTCGATTTCTTTGGTGATTTCGGCAATTATTAGGGTAATAATGATAATAATTACCAAAATTGTATTAATCATAACAATAATGATGATAAAGTGAGAATAAAGAGAATTTTGATAACATTTGAATATTATTAAAATTATTATTATTATTATTATTATTATTATTATTATTATTGTTATTATTATTATTATTATTATTATTATTATTATTATTATTATTATTATTACTACATTTATCTTAATTTTTAGTATCATTGCCAAAAAATCTATTATATCTGTAATAATAACAATAATAATAACAAGTATAAGTATAATAATAATAATGCTAGTGGTTATAATATTGTTATTAGTATTATTATTGTTATTATTATCATTATTATTATTTGTACTGGTAGTATAATTGCAAAAATAATTATTATAACAGTAATAATTACAGTAATAACGATACTAATTAAGATAATGATATAAATAATTATTATAAAATCGTTATTATTGTTATTATTATTGTTATTACTATTATTATTGTTGTGGTTATTAGGGTTATCGCAAAAATATATACTATAACTCCAATAATTGCAATAATAATGATAACAATTGCAATAATGATGATAATAATTGCAATAATGATGATAATGATGATGATAATGATGATAATGATGATAATGATGATGATAACGATAATAATGATGATAATCATGATAATGATGATGATAATAACAGGAATTGTGTCCATATATAATATAAAAAAGGTATAAGAAAAACATTCCCAAAAGTCGAAAAGAACGGCAAAATCTAGCGAAATATAGCCTTTTGAGAGTATACTCCAAAATGACGTTTTTTCGATTTCTTTGGTGTTTTCGGCAATTATTAGGGTAATAATGATAATAATTACCAGAATTGTATTAATCATAACAATAATGATGATAAAAGTGAGAATAAAGAGAATTTTGATAACATTTGAATATTACTAAAATTATTATTATTATTATTATTATTATTATTATTATTATTATTATTAATATTATTATTATTATTATTATTATTATTACTATTATCTTAATTATTAGTATCATTGCCAAAAAATCTATTATATCTGTAATAATAACAATAATAATAATGTGTATATGTATAATAATAATAATGCTAGTGGTTATAATATTGTTATTAGTATTATTATTGTTATTATTATCATTATTATTATTTGTACTGGTAGTATAATTGCAAAAATAATTATTATAACAATAATAATTACAGTAATAACGATACCAATTAAGATAACGATATAAATAATTATTATAAAATCGTTATTATTGTTATTATTATTGTTATTACTATTATTATTGTTGTGGTTATTAGTATTATTGCAAAAATATATACTATAACTCCAATAATTGCAATAATAATGATAACAATTGCAATAATGATGATAATAATTGCAATAATGATGATAATCATGATAATGATGATGATAATAAGAGGAATTGTGTCCATATATAATATAAAAAAGGTATAAGAAAAACATTCCCAAAAGTCGAAAAAGCGGCAAAATCTAGCGAAATATAGCCTTTTGAGAGTATACTCCAAAATGACGTTTTTTCGATTTCTTTGGTGATTTCGGCAATTATTAGGGTAATAATGATAATAATTACCAGAATTGTATTAATCATAACAATAATGAAGATAAAGGTGAGAATAAAGAGAAATTTTATAACATTTGAATATTATTAAAATTATCATTATTATTATTATTATTATTATCATTATTATTATTATTATTATTATTATTATTATTATTATTATTATTATTATTATTATTATATTATTTTTATTATTATTACTATTATCTTAATTATTAGGATCATTGCCAAAAAATCTATTATATCTGTAATAATAACAATAATAATAATAAGTATAAGTATAATAATAATAATGCTAGTGGTTATAGTATTGTTATTAGTATTATTATTGTCATTATTATCATTATTATTATTTGTACTGGTAGTATAATTGCAAAAATAATTATTATAACAGTAATAATTACAGTAATAATGATAACAATTGCAATAATGATGATAATAATTGCAATAATGATGATATGATGATTGATAATGATGATAATGAGGAAATATGATGATGATAACGATAATAATATGATATCAGATAATGATGATGATATAACATGAATTGTGGTCCATATATATATAAAAAAAGGTATAGAAAATCATTCCCAAAACTCGAAAATGGCAAATCTGCGAAATATAGCTTTTGAGAGTATACTCCAAATGACGTTTTTTCGATTTCTTTTGGTGATTTCGGCAATTATTAGGGTAATATGATAATAATTACCAGAATTGTATTATCATAACATCATGATGATAAACGTGAGCATACAGAGAATTTTGTAAAATTTGAATATATTAAAATTATTATTATCTATTATTATATATTATTATTATTATTATTAGTCTTATTATATTATTTATTATTATTAGTATTATTATTATTTTATTATTCTATTATTTAATTATTAGTACATTGCCACAACCTATTAGTCTGTAATAATAACATCATAATAATAAGTATAAGTATAATCATAATAATGCTAGTGTTATATATTGTTTATTAGTATTATTATTGTTATTATTATCATTATTATTATTTGTACTGGTAGTATATTGCAAATATTATTATAACGTAATAATTACAGTAATAACGATACTATTCAAGATAATGATATAATAATTCTTTATAAATCGTTATTATTTTTTATTATTATTGTTATTACTATTATATTGTTGTGGTTATTGTATTATTGCAAAAATATATACGATACCTCCAATAATTGCAATAATAATGATAAAATTGCAATAATGCTGATAATAATGCAATAATGATGATAATGATGATGATAATGATGAATAATAAAATTGATAATGATTATGAGAACGATAATAAATGATGATTAATCATGATAATGATGATGATAATAACAGGAATTTGTTCCATATATAATATAAAAAGGTAGAAGAAAAACATTCCCAAAAGTCGAAAACGGCAAAATCTAGCGAATATAGCTTTTGAGAGTATAACCCAAAATGACGTTTTTTCGATATCTTTGATGATTTCGCAATTAATTAGGGTAATAATGATACAATAATTACCAGAATTTGTATTAATCATACACAATATGATTGATAAAAGTGAGATAAAGAGAAATTTTGATAACATTTGAAATATTATAAAATTATTATTATTATTATTATTATTATTATTATTATTATTTTATTATATTATTCATATTATTATTTATTTATTCTTATTATTAGTATTATTTACTATTATCTTAATATTAGTAAATCATTGCCAAAAAAGCGTATTATATCTGTACTAATAACAATCTAATAATAAAGTATAAGTATATAATGATATGCATAGTGGTTATATATTGTTATTAGTATTTTATGTTATTATTATCATTATTATTATTTGTAATGGTAGTATCATTGCAAAATAATTATTATAACAGTAATAATTACAGGAATACGATACGAATTAAATAATGATATAAAATAATGATTATAAAATCGTTATTATTGTTATTATTATTGTTAGTATTATTTATTATTACTTTTATTATCATTATTATTATTATTATTATTATTATTATTATTACTAGTATCTTAATTATTAGTATCATTGCCAAAAATCTATTATATCTGTAATAATAACATAATATAATAAGTATAATTATAATAATAATATGCTAGTGGTTATAATATTGTTATTAGTATTATTATTGTTATTATTACATTATTATTATTTTGTACTGGTAGTTATATTGCAAAATAATTATTATAATAGTAATAATTACAGTAATTAACGATACTAATTAAGATAATGATATAATAATTATTATAAAATCGCTATTATTGTTTTATTATTGTTATTACTATTATTTATTGTTGTGTTATAAGTATTTGGCGAAAAATATATACTATAACTCCATAATTGCATAATAATGATAACCTGCAATAATGTGATGATAATAATTCAATAATGATGATAATGCGGATGATAATGATGATAATACTGATAATGATGAATGATAACGATATAATGATGATAATCCATGATAATGTGATGATAATAACTTATTGTGTCCCATATATAGTAATATAAAAAAAGGTATAAGAAAAACATTCCCAAAAAGTCGAAAAAGCGGCAAAATCTACGACATATAGCCTTTTGAGAGTATACTCCAAAATGACGTTTTTTCGATTTTTCTTTGGTGATTTCGGCAATTATTAGGGTAATAATGAAAATAATTACCAAAATTGTATAATAATAACAAAATTATGATAAAGTGAGACTTAAGAGAATTTGATACATTTTGAATATTATTAAAATTTATTATTATTCTTATTATTATTATTATTTATTATTATTATTATTATTATTATTATTTTATTATTATTATTATTATTATCATTATTACTATTATCTTCATATTAGTCTCATGCCAAAAAATCTATTCTATTGTAATAATAACAATAATAATAATAAGTATAAGTATAATAATAATATGCTAGTGTTTATAATATTGTTTTATTAGTATATTTTGTTATTATTATCATTATTATTATTTGTACTGGTAGTATAATTGCAAAAATAATTATTATAACAGTAATAATTACAGTGATACCGATACTAATTAAGATGATTATATAACATAATTATTATAAAATCGCTATTATTGTTATTATTTTTTACTTACTATTATTATTGTTGTGGTTATTCAGTATTATTGCAAAATCTATACTATAACTCCAATAATTGCATAATAATGATAACAATTGCAATAAGATGATAATAATTGCAATAATGATGATAATGATGAATTATAATGATGATATGATGATAAATGATGATGTAACGATAATAATGATGATATCATGATAATTATGTACTGATAATAACAGGAATGTGTCCATATATAATTATAAAAAAGGTATAGAAAAACATTCCCAACGTCCGAAAAGCGGCAAAATCTAGCGAATTAGCCTTTTGAGAGTATACTCCAAAAATGACGTTTTTTCGATTTCTTTGTGATTTCGGCAATTCATTAGTGTGTAATATGATATAATTACCAGAATTGTATTAATCAAACAATAATGATGATAAAGTGGAATAAGAGAATTTTGATAACTTTGAATATTCTAAAATCATTATTATTATTATTATTATTATTATTATTATTATTATGATTATTATTATTATTCATTATTATTATTATTATTCTTATTCTTTATTACTATTCTCTTAATTATTAGTAGCATTGCCCAAAAATCTATTAGATCTGTAATAATAACAATAATAATAGATAAGTATAAGTTATAATAGTAATACTGCCTAGTGGTATAATAATTGGTTATTAGTATTATTATTGTTATTATTCTCATTATTATTATTTGTACGGGTAGTATAATGCAAAATAATTATTTAACAGTAATAATTACAGTAATCCCGATACTAATTAAGATAATGATATAATATTATTAAAAATCTTATTATTGTTTATTATTATTGTTATTACTAGTATTATTGTTGTGGTTTTTAGTATTATTGCAAAATAGATACTATAACTCCAATACTTGCAATAATAATGATAACAATTGCAAAATGATGATATAATTGCACTAATGATGCTAATTATGATGATAATGATGATAATGATTATGATAACGATAATAATGATATAATCATGGATTAATGAGTGATTCATAACAGGAATTGTGTCCAGATATATATAAAAAAGGTATAAGAAAAACATTCCCATAGTCGACAACCGGCAAAATCTAGCGAAATATAGCCTTTTGAGAGTATACTCAATGACGTTTTTTCGCTTCTTTGGTGATTTTCGTCAATTATTGGTATAATGATAATAATTCCCAGAATTGTAATTAAATCATAACAATAATGATGAACAGTGAGAATAAGAGATTTTGATACATTTGAATATTATTTAAAAATTATTATTTATTATTCATTATTAATCATTATTATTATTATTATTATTATTATTCATTATTGATTATTATTATTATTATTATTATTATTATTATTATTTATTATTACTATTAT
>NW_023660612.1:0-18978 GCF_015228065.2 Penaeus monodon | reverse complement strand
AAAAAAAGCGCCCCCTTGTCCCCTTTTCCCCTAAAAAACCATATCCCCGTTTTAACTTTTCGTGGTATATAAATGTTTGAATTACGTTGAAATTTTTAGCACTCATCCAAATTTTCGATATCTATTTTGCGCATCAGCGCAGAGGGCCCCCTCATCGGTAGGGCACGGATCGGGGGGGAAATCCAACATTCACTCGCTGTAATCCCTAGTTCACATAGGCCTATTTCACCTCACACAAATATATATATTTAATAAAATAACACTAGCCTCTACATAAAAACCTTTGCTAGACATGAAAGGGGAGCGACATCCGCGGGTTTTCCCCCTCGCGACGCCGTCCCGTTTACACAATCAATCCTCTCCCCCCAACTTCAGTACATCGAAACCCACGTGAGTTCCTATTAAAATCTGTATAAAAGAGGGTCCCCTGCGAGCGACGACAGACAGCCTACAGCACGCTGCCGGACTGAACCTCTGTCCGTATTTGTACCATCCTCTCATAAATATATCTCAACAAACAAGTAGAAGTTTTTTACCTTTCCCGGCCCCCAAGATTCCTCATGTCCCAGACGCGACTTGTCTGCACTTCCCGCTATCGGCCACTTTTACAGTGGGGCAGGACGGGATTCGGCCCACAAAAAACCCCCTGCCTCCGGCCCTACAGACTCCTGCCCCCGAAGCAACAGACCCAACAGACGAGATCAAAATACCACACACAAAAGATCCAAGAAACAAGCAAAGCAACCCCCCCCACGGGGTTTACATCTGACACACGCTTGCCGTTGTGCTGACGTCCTGCTCCAGCACTCCCCAAGTAGCAACATATATTCATGCGTACCACCGTTTAAAAAAACTTTAATTTGGGCGCATTTCGCCTAACGAGGGAATTACGGCCAGCCGTCCCCAAACCCGTGACCGAAGTCGGGGAATCAGTAAGTGGCATGACGTAGGACCCCCACCCCTCCCGCTACGGACCACCTCCCGCGCTGAGGACCCACCACCCCCCTCGTGCTGACGACCCACTGAACCCGTAACACCCCCAACCATCTACATATTCCAAGGTTAGCAGAGTATCGTTTTAAAGGCGCAAGTTTTTTTTTGGGTTATTAGGAGATTTTTTTTTATTTGATATTTCCCCATAGTACTGCCGATTTACCCCCGTCCTGTGATAGATTAATCTGCCCCCCGAAAAAAAAAAGGGCGCCCCTCCCCGCATCATCACCCCCCCTCGCACTCATCACCTCCGCGACTATCCCCTGAAATATTTTTATTAATTTTAATTTTTAAGCCCTATCCCGAAATTTCAGTGGGTAGGAGTGACCTCCTTTACGTTCTCGCAACCTGGCCGACACACAATTCTCGGTTTAAAAACACGGACAACACTAATAACACAGTACATCATACGTGAACACGCCGCACACCCGAAGGGCAACAACACGCACGCACGAACTTACAGCCGACCCCGGCCACCCTCCCCTCCCCGCATACTCCCCCCCGTCCCGTATTTTTTTCCATAGGCTCCGAACCCTCCCTTACTGACCGACTTCGAACAAACCCCCCAAACATGCCCTTTGGTTTAAACCCCCCTCGGACAAACAAATTCAACGGAGGAATTACCCCCCCTCCCAACTTTTCCTCGAAATGAAAACTAGTGAGCTCGAGAGCCCAAACTTGACCGCAATTCCCCTGAATTCTCAAAGTGTGTGTCCGACATGTAACACAAAGAGGCCTTTAGTGTCCCAGCCATCAGGACTTATAAAGGGGAGTTAAAAAAATCAGGGTAGTGCTGGATGATTTTAAGAGATTTTGTGGAGTTTTGAAAGGGGCCCCTCGCCCACGTGGGCCCTCCAACTTTCTGCATTTTTAAACTGAGCCCCGACTCACTTCCACTGGCGATTTAACCCCCTTTGTCGAAACGGGAAATGCTGTCAGCGATTACTTAGCAGCATTTGAAAAAACCCCCAGATTCCGCCCATTAGTGATGGACTGATGAACGCCAAAATTTTGTTCACCCCCCATATCGCTAAATCGGTACTTTTTTCGACACTCCCTAGAAAGTGGGGGAAAAGCATTGTCACAATTACTTTCCTCCGAAAAGAGCTTTTAAACCTCCCAACTTTGCCGTGCTTGTGAAGAGTCCCTCAAGTTTCAATACCTGGTGCTGGGGTAGCACAGTGAAAAGAGTGTCGTTCCCGCAGGACCCTCCCGCACGTGAGCGCACCCCCCGCCGCCCGCCTGCTGATACCCGCGCTACGCTCCCTGACCGCCCCCCCCCCCCCCCCCCCCTATAATCGGTTCACGCGCTCTCCTGCGCGCTAAGCACGCGCACCCACCCCCTTACCACGTGAATACAGTCCCCCCACCGACCCCGGCCCCGTGGGGTCCCCTCGCCAGACCCCTGTACGTTGCCCCCGCTCCGGACATAGGGCCCGTAGTGTTTTCCAGCCTTTCTGCCCATTCCAAATTTCGAGGGTCCAGGTGGGGAGACTGTCGGCATTCCTCGAGGGGTCCCCCAAAAACTAAATTTGCTTTATCCCGTGAAAACCAGCAACCAGCAGCGGTCGGAGATTTTTTTTTTTTTTAGAATAGGGCCGGGGCCACACCAGTTCCCCCACCAGGAGCTTGTGTAACGTATAAGGACCTTGGGGATGTCCCTCGTGCGGGGCCCACCTATTAAACACCCTTTTGAGAATCATAATGTTCTACCCTTTCCTTGACTCCGGCAGCGGGTAGTATTATCCGACTGTTCCCTAAAGAAGTACAAACATTACACCCCCATGTGACCTTCCCTATGGCTCGTAATGGGGCTAGTGGCGCGAATTTGATGTGATCGGGAGTTAACTCTAGTGGTTTCCCTCTTGGTAGCATACAAACCCCCCTTCGTAGTTGTTAAGGCCCTGCCTTTCCTGGGGACGGCTTCGGTCAGATTTTATGGTTAATACCGGACTTTATCAGATTCCGAGAGACAAACGCCGTCCAGGAATGTATAGTATAGGCTACCCCCCCAGCAGCGCATGGTGTCCTTCGGCTGTCACTCAGGGGCCCCCCGTCAGGACACCCGCCCCCCGTATGCCTGCTCCCAAGCCAGCCCCCCTTTCGTCTCGTCCCGCGGCTCAGGTTGCCTACTGTCTGACCCTTTGTTTCGCAAAGCCTGAGGACGGGTTTCCCCAGCACTCACTCGCAATACGGGGCAATACGCCCATTCCTGTTTTTGTTTCAAAGCCTGAGGACGATTTTTCCTCGCACCGCTCGCAAACACGGGGCCCCGTGACGCTCCTTTCCCTGGGGTTTTTCAAACCCTGAGGAGGGTTTTTCCCCCTCAGCACTCGCTCACAAACACGGGCCCGTGCGCCTCCATTCCTGTGGGTTTCAAAGCCTGAGGACGATTTTCCCTCAGCACCGTCGCAAATACGGGCACATGACCCCCTAATTCCTGTGGTTGTTTCAAAGCCTGGGACGGTTTTCCCCAGCACTCGCTCGCAAACACGGGGCCCGTGACGCCCCCTTTCCCTGGGTTGTTTAAAAACCCGAGGACAGGGTTCCCTCAGCAGTGCTGTAAGCCCAGGGTCGTGATGCCTCCACCCCAGTAGTTGTTTCCCGCCCAGCGATACTCCTTCCCCATTAGAGACATGTTGCACACAACTGGACCCCTGCCTCGATAACATTTCTGTAAGGTCTGGCAACCACCATCCTTTCCCACCTTTCACAGATTGTGTGTGCCTGTGAGCGTCCATCTACGGCGGGCACAGTAGGGTTTTACCTGGGGATGCGTGTGCAGGGGTTTATTTCCCTTCCCGCACTATACGAGGCAAGGGATGGGGTTCATTTTACGCATTACAATGCTAGCGGACCCCGGTCCCCCTCGAGCGCGCTACGAGAGTGTTTGATGGAAGTCACGCCACCCCCATTAGTGAGTTTGACCTCCCTATACCTACATTATTTACCTTGTCAACCTCCCGGGGCCTCACAGACACCGATCCCCAGCCAGGGGCCCCATCATCTACAGTTTACCACCAGTTGATTCCCCGAAGGAGGGCTGTTTTACAGCGTCTTTTCAGGGAATTCCCGAAATTTGTACCCACCCAAGGGCCCCTTGTAGGACCCGGTACTCAGGATGAAATCCGGTTTACAAAAGGGGCCCAAACCCGGCTATTTTCCCGCAACCGGTACCGCAAGCCTAGGCAAGTTTTCAGTGAAAAATTTCAAAACTTTTAGAGATGGATTAATAAAACCCAAGCACCTCCCATGGAGGCCCATGATTTAGTCCCCAAAGAAAGAGGCCCCTAGTCCCTAGAGATATGTAAACTAAATGCTCTACTATTCCCGATCTTTTCCCCCACCCCCTCGCTACGATGCTTCTGCAGATGGGGGGAAAGGGGACTTTCCGGGTTTCAATAGTTTTGCAGGCGGGTTTTCTTTCAAGTAGACCTGACAAAATTTTCTCGAGGTTTACGGCCCTTTTTCCACCCCACAAGGCTTTTTCAATTCAAGTCCATGCCATTCGGATCAGGAACCCCCCATTACATTTTCTCGTCTTAGGGCCCCATTATCATGGCGGGGTTTAGGGTAACACGTTTTTTACCCCTCGAGACTTGCTAATTTTTTCAAATGTGTGAGACCAAAATTTAAGCTTAGAAAGGTTTTCAGGATGTCCGAGGCAGGTTAACTAAATCCTAAGAAATTTTAATTTTTCCAAGAGCAGTTTGAAACTTGGGGCACACTATAAACCCCCGATGGTATTCACCAACTCCAGAAAAGTCAAAGATATTTTGGATTTTCCCGCCCCAAACAATGAAGAAAGTTAAGTTTTTCCCTTTGGGTTAGGGGTTTTTCCCGACTTTTTTTTTTTTTTCAAAATTTTGGGGTTTTCCCTTTTCAGTTGAACAACAAAAACGCATTTGACAATTAAAGAAGCCCTGCGGGTCCCCTGTCCCGGTTTTCCCCGATTTTAACAAAACCTTTCGGCTCGCAACGCGCCTTGCACGGGTTTGGGTGCCGCCCTATGCAGAGGTCTGCCGGGGGCCCCCAACCCCTAGCTTTGCTACAGAAAAATGAAAGCGGGGAGGTCTGTTACAGCGTCACTGGCCTAGAGGGTTGGCTGTTGTTTTGGGCCTGAAAAAAAAATTTTAGGGAGATTGTCCGGGATAATATCGAGGTTCTGACAGACCATCGGCCATTTTGTTTCCCATCACGACTCCAAGTCGCCTACCGGTCGTAGGCGAGATGGATCAACACTTATTTGAATTCAACCCCACAATTTGCTACACTCGGGAGAAATAAAAAAGTCGCGACTCATTATCCCGCATGCCCGTTTTTTACCGATTCCTATGGTGACGGACGTACGCAAGCAACAGAGGGAGGCCACTTTTTTCTGATTTATTACATATTTGAAAACAAATCGTCATTACCCTTGCCCAGACGATCCCCCGTTCCCCCGAGGGGCCTTTTTCTCGAGGATGGCCCCCGTTTTCCCCTGTTCCGCCCCGGGGAAAGGCGTGGGTCCCCCCAGAGACACACATACAATCAGCTGGTTATCCTGAGACTCTTTTACCCACGGTATTGAAACTTCCACGAAGCCCCCCTGTCTCCCCCTCGGGGGTGACAAAGCAATTAAGACCGCGAACACGTTATTTTTTCCCCCCACTAGGTCTGGGGCACAGAAAATGTAAGTAGTCCGCTGTGCCCTTTTACAAGGGTCCGTACGGGACCTCCCCCGCGCTTACCAGACATCCCCGACAGACCCTTTAGCGGTCAGTGTCGACGTCCTCTCAGGTTTTTTCTGTTTTGCTACAGGGAAAGGTATCTTACTTCATAGACAATTTTTCCCGATTCTGTGAGTTGTCCCCATTTAGACAAATCCGTGCCCACGGTGCCCGCCGTTTTTTGGGAAAAAGTAATTTTTAGACATAAAAACCCCCGATGAGTTTTTTCAGATAAATGGGTCGAATTCAAAACTCTCTCCTACATTTCCCCTGCAGTATGCTCAGGACAAGAAATCAAATATTACCCTATAGGCCCCAGGCTAAGGAATTACGGAGAGTGAAAAGGACGATCCAAGCAGCTGCGGACACATTGCTTTTCCACTTCCGTTGGGGTGTATGGGGACCCCATATCAGATGGCCATCAAAGTACTTTCCCCAATCCTTTGGGTATCCCTCATTTTTTCATTTATGCGAGGACAGACGTTTTTGGGATGATCTGCGGAACAGCGATGTACCGGTTTTGATGACAACTACGCCAATTTACTTGCGTAAAAAGGAGGAATTTATAAAATTGCACGTGATATCTGAGAGGGGGAAAGGGGGCAGGATCATTTGACAACAAAACAAGTTCACGACGTAAACACATTGACGTGGGTATGCTGTTTTTCCACTAGTTTTCTGACAGGACTGTCCCTTACCAAGCTTTCACCTAAGTTCGAGGGTCCCTTTTAGAGTTTTATGGTCAGAAATAAACAAGGCGTTATGCAAAGCCTAGTACCTCCTCAGCCTGTTCCACTTCGACACCCTTAAGCTAGCCGCAGCATTAGAGGACGAGTTTTATAAACGAACCCCCCGTGACGCTGAATATCCCCCCCCACAGTGACGCCCTCCCGCCCCCCTACTCTCCTTAAAACCGTCCGGGGCTTCCCTCCCGGCTTTCCTCCTATACGACCAGGCGCTTACTGAAGACGTTGGTAATATTGCATTGTCGGAAACTAGTCGAGGAGATAAGCTTTGGGATCCCCCCCCTCCCTTTTAAAAACCGCATTACAACCTCTCCCGATAGGCCATATCCCACACATTACAGGGCAACTTACTCACCACGGTTCAGGCGCTCATTTCTTCTTTCTAAAGATCGATACGATTTTTTTTTCCCTTTTAAGGGCAGACTACCGCGCCACGGCCACGTCGGGTCCGCCGCGGTTATTCAATTTATGGGCGACGTACTTCGTACTTATTTGGCTCGCCACACTGATGAGCTTGACGCCGTTTTTGGATTTAGAGAGCCATTTGGGGTCGTTTTAGCAAAATTAAAGGACTTTGATGCAATCCATCTATTAAAACACAGTAACCTCTAAACAACATTACGCTAAATTGGGAATCTATATGATAGTAATGCGCAGAGAATCGCTAGGAACAACACTTTTCTTCCTACTCGCACCTTTTCCCTTACCAGTCTGGTTTCCCTTGTTGTGGACCATTGCAACTCTCGTCCATGACCTTTTCCTTGCCGTAAAGGGGAATGTTATCCCCCATTATTCCCCCCCCAGCTCTGGCTACGTTCGTTTACCGTATTCCACAACCACTCCCTACCGACCCTTTTTTTGTTACTAATATTCTTTCTTTTCTCACAGCTAGGGCTCCTTTTATTACACCCCATGGCCTGTCAATATGATTCCCCCCGACCTACACCTCCTTCACAGCCTACAGGAACACCCCTTCCCCTCTCCTTTGACAAAAATATTAGTACCCCACCTGACACCACATTTTCCCAGGTCAAACGACCAAGCCCTCCCTTATAATCTGAATTTTTACCCTGTTCCCCTGTCTTTTCAGTTTTCGAGTCTGTTTTGACGTTTTATCCCCCAACGACCCAATTCCACTCCTCTTTCCATATGGCTCTGATCACGGGCAGGAACGTTCACGCGTCCTCTGTTTGATCAACTAAATGTCAGGGGCCCCTTTTTGTCACCCTTTCCCCACACACATTTATATATTCTTCAGCGCACGCAGTTAAAACACACCTGAACAGCAACCATATGATCTTGTAGCCGTTGGTGCGTTATCCCCCGCGGTTTGCAGACTTGACTCCCGCCTCATTACTTTACGCCCATATCATCATTTCATATCATACACACCCTTTCCCCCCGCTCTCGCCGACCCCTAAAAATCCCTTCAGCAATTTTTTTCCCTCCCCATCGCGAACGTAAGATTTCCCCTTTATTCGAGATCATTTGGACCCTTTTATTTTATTCCCCCCCACATGTAACCATGGCCTTCCAACGTCTAAATTATTTGGAGTATTAGCCCTTGTGCTTGGTTCGTACTGTATCGTTTATATGATTTGGACATTTGACGGAGAGCTGTAGCATGGTGACGCAGGCGCCGTCAGCGCTTTCCTTGTATATTCCTCAATTGTACTGGCTAAACCCCGGCTATTTTTTTGTAATCTTTTTATTGATTCCAACGTATATCTTTTTTACGTTAGATTATTTTTACGTGCCTATATATTATTATTATTTATGATTAGTTGTGCTTATTTGTCATTTTTTGTTTCGTGAGTCACTGAAGTTCACGATATTTTTTTAAAGATATACTGATTTTTACATTTTATGTTATTGCATTTCGTATGATTATTAAGCTTCTACATTGTGACCCTTTTTGTGTTATAGCACTTAATGCTATCCCTATGGATTGTTTTATTTCTTTATGTTACTTTTTTTTTTTTGGAGTAGGATATTTTATGCTTTGGGTTTTAATGTTTAGGAGAGCGCCTTTTCACTTTCTTGAAACCTCTGCGGCGGGGACCCCCGGGGGTAGCGTGACCGGCGAGAATCCAGTCACATAGGCCCATTTTACCCACACTAGAAATTTTATTTTAATACAATAACACTAGCCTTACATACCACACCTTTTTCTAGACATGACAACGGGCGCGACATCCCAGGGTTCCCCTCGCGACGCCCCGTCCCCTTTACACAATCACTCCTCTCCTCCAACTTCCCAGTACATCGAACCACGGAGTTCCCAATTTAAACTTATAAAAGAGGGTCGCCTCGAGCGACAGACGACAGCCTCAGCACGGACCGGACTGAACTCTGTCCGTCATTTTGTACCATCCTCTCTTTACAATAATCCAACAAAAAAGTAAGAAGTTGTTTCACCTTTGCCGCCCCCAAATTTCCTCATAGTCCCAGACGCGACTTTTTGCACTCTACCGCTCATGGGCCCATCGTACACTCGCTACACAACCTATGGAGAAAAATGTAAGCAAACATTTTATTTTTTTTTTCTGTGTTTAGATTTCTCCGACTTTTATTTTTAAATTTGATTGGGGTTATTTTGTTTTTTTTTTCGCTGAAATTTTAAAATTTTTAGTATAATGTATTTAGAGGAGAGAGAGAAAGAAAAGAGAGAGAGAGAGAGAGGAGAGAAGAGAGAGAGAGAGAGGAGAGAGAGAGGAGAGAGGGGAGGGAGAGAGAGAGAGAGAGGAAAGGGAGAGAGAGGAGAGGAGAGAGAGAGAGAGAAAGAGGAGAGAGAAGGGGGGGTTTACACACACAACACACACACCAACCAACAACACACACACACCACACACACCAACACAAATATATAATATATATATATAATTATATATTATATAATATTATTAAATAACCACATTCCAGTATTAGACACACAGCACGGACATATATGTAACACACAAACACACACACAACACACACACAAAACCACACACATATAAACACACAACAACCTTCACACTATACACACACACACTCAACACACACAAAACAATAACACAACTAACACACGCCCACAACACAACACACACACACACCACACACACACACACCAACACCACACACACACACACACACACACACCCACAAATACACATACACATACAAATACCATAACTACACATTACCTACATTACAATACGCATTAACATACATAAGTAATTGCAATTGGAAGAATCCGACCACCTTCAGTAGTAATGAATGTGAAAGAGGTCAGGAGTGACGAAAACAGTGCCCTTTGACGAAAATAAAAAACCGCAAACCCCAACCAATGTCCAAACAAAAAAAATCAAACCGGAAATCATTAACCTATTTTAATGGCTTTTTTAGTTGTACTGATGCATCATAAGAGAAATAATGAAACTAAGTTTAAATACGAGAGTACCCCCTCAATGTGGGTGACCGGTGACATGATTAATGATCACAGCGAAACCACACAACCTTATCGAGGTAAAAGCAGGATAATGTATATGGACAGAATCCACCACACCCAACACGAATGAATGGAAATGGGTTAGGACCGTGACGTAATCAGGACTTGACGAAACCACAAACCGCAAACCGCAACCAATGTCCACAAAACATAATCAATACCCGGAAATCAAAAAACCCACTTTCACATATGCATTTTTTTTCGCACATGAGCATCAAAAGAGAAAAATGAAACAAAATGAGCACAGACGAGTTCCCCTCCAATGCAGGGAAGGTGACATAGTTTAAATGATCACAGGTAACACCAATTTTATCGAGGGGAAAAGAGGTTAATGATCAGAGGCAACCAAAGACCATAGCTACGATGGCAACGCGCACCCCTTACGTTAAAAATGGTGCATCAAACAGAAAGATGACACTGAAAGTGTTAACTAATCAATACCGACCCGAAATCTTTTGTCTAACCATGATGTACAGCGAGGATCTCCCCCAAGCAGGTTGACATAGATCAATGATCACCGCGTAACAAAAACCCTTTAGAGAGTGAAAGCAGGTTAATGACACGAGGAAACCCATAAACCATAGCTAACGAGGCTAAAACATCCTTACAGTCCAAAATAGTACATCATAACAGAAAGATGACCAAATCCATAACCAAAAATAATTACCGTAGGCAGATCTACAGAACTAAAACCCGGGTCCCCCCACCCACACCGCAAATTACCGTTTAAACTTGTACCGAGACGAGAATTAATTCTTTACAGACGGGGGAAAAACCGTCTCTTTAATGACTGAAATTGCAAAATAAATAATAAAAAAAGTCACACGGGTCTCCCTAAGACCGATAATTTTGCTCCTCTCTCACTGTACAGAGATAAAAATAAATTTAAGTGAAAGGTTAAAAAAACTCGTTAACTATATGCTTTATTTTTGATTGTAAAACACTAACAATGCGCTCGCACAACACACACACACACAACAACACACACAACACACCACACACACACAACACACACACACACACCCCACACACCAAAAACACAAAACTACACACACACACACAAAAACCACCACCACCCCCACCACCCCCCTTTTCCATACCCCCCACCCCCACCCCGCAATATTCCCATTTTTTAAACTTGTACCTGGATCAGAATTGACCCTTTTACAGACAAAGACATCCCCCCAAATTAATCATAATCCATAAATTCCCCAAATGTGCTAATAACCACCAAAAGGGTTCCTCTACCTCCCTTCCCCCCTCTCCAAACCAACCCCCCTTCCCCCCTCCCCCCCCTGCCCCAATTCCCCCATACCCAAAGCAATAATAGTAGAAAAAGTAGCAAAAAAAAAAATCACAAGCTTACTTAAGGAGAAAAACAGTCCTGCACTGAAGGCGAGTGACACCCCCCTAATGAATGATGAAATAAAAATCAAACCCGATGCCGGTGTCACTGATGCCACCCCCCTCACCCCCCCCTCCCCCCCTCCACACCCCCCCCCCGCAATATTCATGGTTTGAACTTGTCCCCCGGATCGAGAATTTGACCCTGTTCAGACGAGTGACCACCCCCCCTAATGAATAAAAACTGCAAAATCAAAAACCCCAACAAGGTCTTATATATGCTTTAGTAAAAACAAACAGAACAAATACAAATCTATCGCCCAAATTTTCATATAATGGGGATGTAAAAATAAAATTTTTTCTTTTCAGAGGTAATGACGGTGGGGTGCACTCGCTTGGGGTGAAACCCAACAAAAAAGGAAATCCTTTTAACCCTTTATAAGTTTGACAATGTTCGCTTTTACGTAAATATAAGACAAAAAATATTTTGCATGGGGACATTTCCTTTTTAAAACCCTATCATATATAAAAAAAAAAAAAAATATTTGAAAAACCCAAATCAAATTTTTACTAAGTTTAAAAAATGATAATATAAAAAAGGGGCAACTTAATAAGAAATCTCAACAGAAATTTTTTAACTTCGCGGGAAACGTTTGAAAAAACTTGCAAAAATCCTCCTTTTTTTTAACATGTTATACTAGGTTTTACACCCCAAAGGTATCTTCTTTAAAAAAAAAATACAATTCAGTGAAAAGGATCAAAAAATCTTGTTGTCCCCAACATGCCTTTAATAGACTTTCAAGAACACAAACCACGTGTCCTAACAGGTGATAACACAAATAAGATAAAAAAAACGGTTATATTTTTGGAAAAGAAAAGCGATAAATCCCACTACGCATTTTGAAAATGCAGGTTTATAAACATTTAAATCATAATAAACAGGTGCAACCCTAAAAAAGAATAAAAAAGAAATTTTTCTTAACTTCGCGGGAGATGATAAGCTATCTTACATCCCAAAGGCATCTTACTAATAAAAATACAATTCACTAAAAAGGATCATGAAACCTTTTTGTACTAAATGTTTTTAATTTGATTTTCACAAACACACATCAAAACAGGGGGTAATACAAAAAAAATGAAAAAAACAAGTTTAAAAATTTTCTGTGTAAATGTAAATGGAAAACCACTATCTCATCCCTTTGAAAATTTCAGTTTTATAAAACTTTTAAAATTACCTAACAGGTTGAAAGTTTTTTAGAGAGCTTTAAATGGGGTTTTTCAACCATCTGCGCGAGCCCCAAAAAGGGGTTTTCCCCTCTATTCAGCCGAACAGCAATTATATACCAACTGGCCCACCACTTGTCCCCACGTGCCGAACCCAGTTATTTTTGCAAATTTAAACCCTTTAAAGGGGACAATGCGGTATTTTTCCAAAAATTCCACCCTCAGCCTCTAAATTTTTGTAAAAATTAAAATCCCAAACTAGTAAATATTTCAGCTTTCCCATATGATAACTCGGCACGCAATACAGTGCTTTCTCTTTGATATAAAAAGACAGGGAAAACATCGATTAGGGACCCCTTGTTATGATGATATAAAAAAAGTGAATTGAACAGAAGGTGGATAGCTTTTCAGAATTACTCCCCCCCCAAAAAAATTTGTCTATAGTACCTCCCACAAGTAATACGAAGAAAAGGAAATAGCAACGGAAAAACCAAAATTTTGGGCTACATATTTTCTTTCATCTACAAATTGCTGTTTTGTCTCCCACGGAACGGGAAAAAATATTGAAAAAAGACAAAAACCTTCCCCGAGGGAAATAACCAACTAAACTTTACTTCTCGATTTCCCTGCCATGTTTTCTCACAGTTACAAACAGCTTATTTTCCCGCACGCGCCGCATTATGACCGGATGCGCGCCGGGGAATTTTAAAACCGCACGGGCGGGGGGCGGGGGCAGCGGGGGGCGGCGAGGCCGGGCGGGGGCGGGGCGGGGGGGCCGGATTATTCAATAACCCCTTGTTTTTAAAAAAAAAAAGGGCATTTCTTTCTCAATTTATGAAAAGAAGCTTTTCCCCCCTTATTATGAGGTAATGCGAATATTTTTTCTCCTAAACAAATGCTTTTTACTTGTTTTTAAAAAAAATATTGTTTCGGTTGCGGTTTTTTCCCCTTTAGGACTGGGGTTTTTAAACCCCTTTCTTATAATTTACCTCCTCGATGTATGTTGCTGTCATATACCCTTTACTGCCATTTTTAAAAAAAGAAATTAATGTAGACACACAACAAGAAAGCCCCTTTTTATTTATTTATATTATTTTTTTTTTTTTGCAAAAAAGTTTTGTTTAAGAAATAAATTATGTGTGATAACTCGGTTTAAGAAAAAAAAAAAAAAAAAACGCTTTCAGGGGGAAAATCACTGCTGTCTGCTAAGATTACACTCGCGGGTGCCATGTATATTTTACCCCTCTGGAAAAGACCAGGGTCAAAAATCTCTTTTTTAGGCGTTTTGTGTGTGTTTTTGTCCAATATGCGAACAATTAAAAAATTTTAAAAACGGGGGGATTATATATTTACCTCTTTTTCAATTTCAAAAAGTTTGGTTTTGAGAGAGTCAATTGCTAAAAGGGGAAATGGTTAACAAAATCAAAGCCTTCTTTTTGATTTTTAAGATAGAAATAGTTTGATGGGTCTTTAACAGTTTTCGCACTGCAGCAATAGTGGATAGTGAAAAAATAGGTGAAGGATGTTTTTTTTATTTGGGATTCTTTTATATTAAATTCTTAGAAAAGTGGAAGAGGTCGAGTAGCAAGTTTTTTCAGGTCGACTTTAAAAAAAATTTTCTCTCTTTTTAAAAGATTTAAAAAAAATATTTTGTATTACTTAAAAGGGGTGTCGGGGTACGTTTCCCGATGAAGAAATCACCCTAGTCCGGCTGTGGGGATCGGTCTTAAAGATAACAATTATCAGTTTCTCTTGCTGCATATTTGTAGAAAGGCAATGAGGGAAATCGAGAAGTAAAATTGGTTTTAATTTTACCCCTTTGGGAAGGGTATTTGTGTCCTTTTATAATATTTTTCCCCCCTTTGAGGAGACAAAAAAAAAAATATTTGCTAGATAAATGAAATACAATCTCAACAACGCCTAGTCCCTTTAAAAATAGCAACTTATCAGCCCCCTTCTTATAGCATGTTTTAGATGGTGGAAAAAACCATGGCAGGGGAAATCGAGAAGAAAATTTTGTTTGGATTATTCCCGTCGGCCAAAGGTATTGCTTTTACAAAATTTTTCCGTTCCTGTAGGAGACAAAACAGCATATTGCTAGATGGATGAAACATTAGCCAAAATTTTGGGGTTCCCTTCATAGTTCCTTTTTCGTTATACTTGAGGGGGGGTACTATAGAAATTTTGGGAGGGGGAGTAAATTACTGAAAACTAGCCACCTTTTGTTTTTAATTCATCTTTTTTTTATATCATCATAAAACCCGAGGATCCCCCAATCGATGTTTTCCCTGGTCTTTTATTCAGAAGAAATGCCGTTGGCGTTTTCACAGAGTTATACAATGGGGAAAATGAACATATTACTAGTTTGCATTGTAATGTTTTCAAAATTGGGGAAACCCGTCTTTGGGCTCGCGCAGATGCGTTGAAAACCCTATTAATGCTCTCAAAAAGAATAAAAACCGGGGACTTTTCAACCTTTAGTAATTAAACTGTTTTAAAGCCCGGGAAATTTTTAAAGGGAGAGATGTGGTTATCGCATTTAATTTACACAGAAAATTTAAGCTTTTTTTCATTTTTTTTGTATTACCCCCTGTTTTGATGTGTTTTTGAAAAATCATAATAAAGACATTGAGTACAAAAGATTTCAGATCCTTTTTAGGAATTTATTTTTATTAGTTAAGAGCCTTTTGGATGTAAAAATAGCTTTTCAATCGCCCCCGAAGTTAAGAAATTTCTTTGATTTTTATTAGGGGTTTCACCTTTTTATTAGATTAACTGTTGTAAAGCCTGCAATTTTCAAAGTGCGAGTGGGAGTTATCGCATTTACATTTTCACAAAAAAAAATAAGCCATTATTTTTTCTTTTTGTGTTATCACCTTTTGGACGCGGTTTTTTTGTTCTTAAAGTCATATTAAGGCATGTTGGGACAAAAGAGTTTATGATCCTTTATGAATGTATTTTTTTTATGAAATACCTTTGGGATGAAGAAGACTAGTATAACATGTTAAAAAAAAAGAGGAGTTCGCAAGTTTTTCAATCGTTCCCCCCGAAGTTAAAAAATTTCTGTTGAGATATTTTTTATTTGAGTTGCATCTTTTTTATATTTTGCATTTTTAAACATTAGTAAAAAATATTGATTATGGGCTTTTCAAGTATTTTTTTTATATATGCATAGGAGTGAGAAAGGGGGAAATGTCATATCAATATTTTTTTCTTATATTTACGTAACAACCCTTTTCAAACTTAGTAAGGGTTAAAAGGATTTCCTTTTCTTGGTTGGTTACACTCAAGACGAGAGTGCACCACCACCGTCATTACCTCTGAATAAGAAGAAATGATATATTATCATCCCTTTTTTGAAATTCGGGGCGATATGATTTTGGGATTTGTGTCTTTTGTTTTTACTAAAAGATATATGAAGACCTTGTTAGGGTTATTGATTATGACAGTTCATTATTTGAAGGGGTGGTCACTCGTCTGTAACGGGTAATCCGATCCGGGGTACAAGTCAAAAAGATGAATATTGCGGGGGGGGGTGTGGAGGGGAGGAGGGGGGGTGAGGGAGGGGGGTATCAGTGACACCCGGCATCGGGGGGGTTATGATTGCATTCATTCATTAGGAGGGTGATCACTCGCACTTTTAGTGCAGGCTGATTATCTCCTTTAAATAAGACTTGGATTTTTTTGTTTGCTACTTTTTTGACTATTATGCTTTTGGGGATGGAGGAATGGGGCAGGGGCGGTAGGAAGGGAAGGAGGGTTGGTTTGGAGAGGAGGAGGGGAGGGTGAGAGGAACCCCTTTTGGTTGTGTATTAGACATCATTAGAGGGGCATTTTTGGATTATGATTAATTTTGGAGGGATATATTCATCTGTAAAAGGTCAATTCTCGATCCCGGGACAAGTTAAACATGGGATATTGGGGGTGGTGGTGGGAGGGTATGGGAAAAGGGTGGTGGTGGTGGTGGTGTGTTGGTTTTTGGGGTGTGTGTTTGTGTGGGTATGTTGTGTGTGTGTGTGTGTGTGTGGGGGTGGTGTGTGTGGTGTGTGGTGTTGTGTGTGTGCGAGGATTGATAGGTTTATACAATCAAAAAAAAAAGCATAATTGTATAACGAGTTTTTTTTAACCTTTACACTTAATTTTATTCTTTTCTCGGACAGTGGAGAGGAGCAGAAATTTTCGGTCATTAGCAGACCTGGGTGACCCATTTTTTATTGATTTTGACAATTTTAGTCATTTGGGGAGCGGTTCCTGTCTGTAACGAATTAATTTTCGATCTCGGGACAAGTAAAACATGGTGAAAATTGCGGGTGGGTGGGAGGAGGCGGGGAGTCATCTGTAGCATCGCCTAGGGGAAAGATTTCGGTTAGGATATTTGGGCTCTTTTTGTTTTGATGTACTATTTTTTATGTAAGTATGAGTTAGCCATCGTTAGCCTATGGTTTTTGGGTTTCCTCGGATCATTAACCTGCTTTCACTTCCCAAAGGTTGTTGATTACGCGGTGATCAGATCATGTAACCTCATTTGGGGGAGACCCCCTTTTACATCACTGGTTTTGAGTAAGATTTTGGATACGGATATTTATTAGTAATCACTTTCAGGGTCATCCTTTTTTTTTGATGAAACCCTTTTTTCCCAAGGTGTGCGCGTTAGCCACGCAGTATGGTCTAGTGGGTTTCCTCGTGATCATTAACCCGCTTTCACCCCGATAAGGGTTTTGTGGTTCGCTGTGATCTTAATCTAGTCAGTCACCCGCATTGGAGGGGGTACTCGTCTTTTGTATCATTTGTTATTATTTTTTATGAGCACAGTGCGAAAAAAAAAGAAGTGAAAATGGTAATGATTTCGGTATTTATTATGTTTTTTGTGGACATTTGGGTTTCGGTTTGCGGTTGTGGTTTCGCAAGGACTGATTCGCACGGTCACTAACCCCACTTTCACATTATGACGTACAGAAGGGGTCGGATTCTTCCATATTCAACTACTTACATACAATACACATACACACCACACACACACAAACACCACACACACACCACACACACACACACACACACACACCACATATATATATATATATAAAATTTTATTTTATATATATAATATAATATATTCATATATATGTAATATAAAATGTATATTGTATAAAAATTTTTTTTATATATAAATGTATATGTATATATATATAAAAATATATAATATATTATTAAAAATATATAAACTATATTATTTTAATATATATATTATAATATATATATATATAATATATATATTATATTACACACACACTGTAGTGAGCTGCCGCCCCTACTGCCCCCTTTTCGGAAACCCACGCCCCCCCCTCAGACATCCTAAACCCCACAAAATGCCATGTTGGGACGGGGCGTGAGGATCTTGAGGGAGAACGACGGCGGGTGCAGGGGGCCCGCAGGGACGGAGGCGCGAGGAGGAGGAGGAGACGCCCGGGACATTTTATTTTTTGAGGAGATGTGGCCAAGATAATCGAGGTAACAACGTCACGATGCCCCCCTCGTGCCTGTGAGGGAAAACGTCAGTGGTCCCCTTCGTGATAGGGGATTGAAGGGGGCGCCCAAGATGGGACGGAAAAGGCAGGGGGAAAAATTTCCCCAAGGGGCATTGGGCCAAACCCCCAGCTCCCCAGGGGAAATTTTTTTTTTATCGTTTTTTTAAATTGAGAAATTTTTGTTCCCTCTTTTTTGTTTATATTGTTTAGTATATTTTTTTTCATTTAAATCTCCTTAATTTTTAAAATTTTACGGGCCGTGAATTTTTAAAATTAAAAGGGGATTTTTAAAGAATAAAAATAACATAAAACAATATAAAAAGTAAAAGAAGGGGAAAAAAATAATCAATTAAATAAAAGAAAAAAAAAAATTTTCCCTGGGTAGCTGAGGGGTTTTGGGGCAAATGCCGTTTGGGGATTTTTCCCCCTGCCTTTTCCCTCGCCACTTGGGGGATCTTCATATCCCCGTATCACGAAGGCGACCCCCGACGTTTTCCCCACGGCATCGAGGGGGGGCATCGTGACGGTTACCTCGATATCGGGCCCCATCTCCTCAAAAAATAAAATGTCCAGGGCGTTCCACCCTCCTGCAGGCCTCCTCATGCGGTCCTTGCAGCGCCCCCCGTAAATGTCTCCGTCAAGATCCCACGCCCGGCCAACATGGGAATTTTTTGGGGGTTTAGGATGTGCTGAGCGGGCTGGTTGCCCAAAGGAGAGTAGGAGCGGCAGCTCACTACAGGTGGTGTAATAATATATATATTATATATATATATATAGTTTATATATATAATAATATATTATATATATATAATATAATATAATATTAAAATGCGTGTGGTGTAAATATTATATATATATATTATAAAAATTTTTAAAATAATATTTTATTTTTTTATATATATATATATAATAAAATTTTTAAAAAAAAAAAAAATTAATATATAAAA
>NW_023660611.1:2500-18978 GCF_015228065.2 Penaeus monodon | reverse complement strand
TTTTTTTTCCCAAATTTCCATATAAAACAGTCGAACTACCCTTCGTCCCAATGAAATTTAACTATGACCAAAATCCACACACCACCGCCTGTTTTTTCAAGAATTTTCCCAGAGAGCAACAAGGTTTTCAAAACGCACGGCTAAAATTTGGATCTCAAAAAGAAAGTCCCGACCCCACAGCTAAACAAAGGTCTCTTATTCAAAAAAATAAAACGAAAAATTTCGCCAAAAACTTAAAATGGATGTTGGCGGGGGAAAGCTTTGGGAGGTCGGCTGAAAGCACATTTCAGGAGCTAACATCCCATCGAGCCCGGTTTTAGGAAAACCCCCGGTGAAAACGGTTGTGCTCTCGTCTACGTGTCAAGCGCACCCCCCTTGACGAGGGCTTGGCTATGTTTTCGTACTATTCAAAAAAAAAGAAAGTAAACAATATATGAAATTTTTATATATATATATATAATATATATTTTATGATAATATTATATAATATTATATATATATTATTATATGTACATAAATAAATATTATATAAATAATATAATATATTTATATATGTAATAGATTATATATATAATTATATATAATATATTATTTTAAAAAATATATATATAATATTTTAATATATTATTTTGTATAAAAAGTAAAAAAAAAAATAATGTTTAATCTATATTATTATATATATATTTTAAAATTATATATATATATATATATAAAATTTTATATATAATATTTATTATTTTTTTACTTTCTTCCTTTCATTAAAAAATATTGTATGTGTGGGGGTGTTTTGGTTGTGTGGTTGTGTGTTGTGTGGGTGTGTGTGTGTATGTAAATAAATATATAGATTAATACATTTTAAATAATATTATATATATATATATAATATTATATATTTTATATATATATAATATGTATTAATGTAGTAAATATAATATTATAAAATATATTATATTATATAAAATTATAATTTATATATATTTTGTTATATAATGTAAATAAAAAAATATATGTATAAATTTATATTTATATTATAAAATTTATATATTATATATTTAATATTATTTATAATTATTATTTATTTATTTTTCCCTTTCATTAAAACAATTTTTATGTGTTTTTTTGTGTGTTGTTTGTGGTGTGTGGGTGTGGGGTGTGTGTGGGAAATTGTTATATACAATATATATGAATATTAATTTTATATTATATATAATAATTATAATATATATAAATATATAATATATATAATATATATATATATATATTATATTAAAATTATATTCTCTCTCTCTCTCTCTCTCTCTCTCTTTTATAATTTTATTTTATATTTATATATATATATAAATAATATATGTATTTATAATATATATATATATTATTATCTAATATTTTATATATATTATATATAATATATATTATTATGTTTGAGTGTGTATGTGGGTTTGTATATTAACGCCTTTTATATTTTATTATACATTATTTTTTTTTTTTATCTATTTATTAATATGCATTAATATAATTATATATATAATATATATTATATATATATAATATATATATTAATATATAAATTTAAATATATTAATAAAATATTATTTTAATTATATATAATATATAATTATATATATAAATATTATAAAATATTATATTATTATATATATATATAATATTTTATTGTATAATAAATATAAAAAAAAAAAAAAAAAAATATAATTTAAATATATATTTATTTTTAAATTATATGGTTATGTATAATGAAATATATTTTATTTATTATTTATTTTTATACATACAAACACCAAACACACACACACACACCCCATAAAAACCACACAAGTTATATGTGTAATAAATATATATATTATATATATATATATAAAATTATTATATATAATTATATTATTTATATAGATTTTATATTTTTATATATTATTTTAAAATATATTATATAATATTTTTTTAAAATATAAAAATAATAATATATAAAAATTTAAAATTTATTATATATATAATATATATATTTTAATAATATTGTTGTGTGTGTGTTGTGTGTATGTATTTATGTATGTATGTATGTATTAATATATTAATATATATAAATTTTAATATTTTTAATTATATTAATAAAAAAATATATAATATATATATTTATTTATTTTTTTATTTATATATTATATATACATAACACACACATATACCCCAAAAACACACACCCCACTCTACTCACAAAAATACACACCACACACACACACACCACCACCCCACACACACCACACACACACACACACAACACACCAATAATATAATATATATATAATATAATAATTATATATTTAATTATATATATATACACAACATATATGACATATTTTAAAATAAAATTATATATATAATATATATATATATTTAATATATAATATATATATATACATAATATAATATATAAAATAAATATATATATATTTAATATTATATATAAGTATAATTTATGTATATTATAGTACAATATGTGTATTTATAATATATATATATATTTATTATATATATATATTAAAATATATATTTGGGGTTGTGTGTGTGTGTGTGTGTGTGGTGTGTGTGTGTGTGTGGGGTTTTGGGGTTTGGGTGTTTTGGTAGCGTGTATGTGCTGGTGTATGTATATATAACATAAAATAAAATTACTCTTTTTCTTCTTTAACGGTGGGTTTTCATGTCTGAGCCCCCGTGGTCACAGCATGTACTTAATTTAGTTTTCATGTTGTGATGCTTTTGGAGTGAATCGTGGAGGGTCCCATTCCCTTTCCCCGGGAACCCTCGAATTCAGATTGCCGTCGTTACAGTTTTGAGTCACGCTCAAACCCATTCGCCCGCATACAACATAATACATATATTACAAATTTTTTATACTTGTGGGGTTTTGTGTGGGTGTTTTGTTTTTTGTGTGTGTTTTGGTGTGTGTGTGTGTGTGGGGTTGTGGGTTGTGTGTGGTGGTGTTTTTTTAAATATTAAATGAATAAAATTTATTTTAATAAAAATATATATATATATAAAAATTTTATTGTGTGGGTGTTTGTGTGGTGTTGTGTGGTGTGTGTGTGTGTGTGTGGTGTGTGTGGTGTGTGTGTTTAGTGTGTGTGTGTGTGTGCATTTTAATACCCCTATCTTGTATTACATATAAAATGTATTAAAATTTTTTTATTAATATAATATATATATATTATATTTATTTATATAAATATTATATATGTATGTATATATGTTATTTTTATATATTAAAATTTTATATATATATTATTTTTTATTATATAATTATACCTTTAATTATTTTTAATATATATATATTAATTTTATTATATTTTATATTTTATATTATTATTTGTTTTTGTGTGTGTGTTTGTTTTGGTTGGTGTGTGGTGTGGTGGTGTGTGTGTTGGTGTATGTATTTGTATTTTTAAATAAAAAATGTTATTTTATATTATATTTATTTTATTATATTTATTATTTTATCATAATTTTATATATAATTATTTAATTTTTATATATATTTTATTTATTTTATATATTTTCTTTAATATTTTTATATATATAATAATATATATATATATATATATTTATATGTGTGTGTGTTGTGTGGTGGGGTGTGTGTGTGTGAAGGGGAAAAAACACTGTATGTCCTCTGACCAGCGACCCTGTGAACGCATTGTTTTTATCTTCCCCTCGACTAAAAGAGAAATACTTTTTTTTTCCGGGCAAATCTCTCCCAAGGTTTTAAAGGGCACAACGTTCGACTCCCCTTTTCTATGGGCTTCCAAAAACCCTGCCGGCGTGCCTCTGCGCCCCATATCTCCTCCCGGGGCTGTGACGACCCCTTCGACTGATGGCAAAATTCTCACCCCCCCTTTTTGGTACCTTCTCTCCTCTCACCTGCGCCACCTCAGGACTTCATCCCCCGTGCCCCGTGGGTACGCCGGCGATCATGATGAGCTTAGTGTTGACCCCCTTTCACCAATTTCCCCGTTGATGACGTCTCGCTTTTTTCCCAGAGGGGCTCCCACAGAGGATCCCGTCTCTCTTGCCCCCCGACTTTTTCCTCCAGCTGATTCTTTGTGTGTGGAGTCTAATTTTTTTCCTTTTGGGGTTTTGCTTCTACTCTCGACGTTGGGTGTTACCTGGGTTTTCCCCCCTCTCCAGTCTTGGCAAACCTGTTCTGCCCCCTTCGTCCACGATCTGGCTGAGGTATGTCGACTCTCTGTCTCGGGCCCGGACCCTCCCCTTTTTCTCGGTTTCCCCAACGCAGCTGAACTATCTCTCCCTCCCACCCTTTTTAAAGGTAGATGGGAGGTTATAAACTCCCTTTTTTGGGAACCCCTTAGTTCATCGCTTTGGGGCCCTTCCCCTTCTCTATATACAGGAAGCCATACAATTGGTATGTCATACATTTTTCTCATACCATCCTCTCCATTAAAGAGGGGTGTGCCACCCCCCTGTTCCTTCGCCCCCTTCGCATCTGGACCCCCAGTACCGGAAGGAGGGGATCGACTTCCTTGCTTTCGTTTTCAAAGGGGGCTCCCCATCAGGGCCCAACGCCGTTATGCAGGGCATCATACTTCTCCACGACTCCTCTCCTAAAGAGACTCATCACCCGCCCGTCCTACTGCCCTACCTGAGGGGAAACTAACCCGGTCCATACCCGCCCTCCCTCTACCTCGAAAGGGGGCACCTTGCATTTCCTTTGTTTCCCGCGAAAGCTACTTTGAGGACGGTCCAGTCCACAACTCTGTCATACATAAGTACGTGTACCGGGGACACAACAACATGCCCCCTTTTGGCATGTGGGGCACAGGCCCTCAGTGGATGGTCAGCGGGGGCGAATTTTCTTTCCCTTCCCCTGATGTCCCACCCACAGACTGGTGGAAACCTCCTTAATAAAGCTGCGCCCTTTTTCAAAATTTAACAGGGCTTTCCCCTGCTGATTTTTTCCTTCTTCCACTCCTCCCCCTTCTCCATAAAGCCGGGCCCCCCTGCGCAAGTCTGCATTGGAAACAAAGGAAAGGGCGGAGATTCCCCTTTCTTCCAATGTTGTCCCGCCTGCCGTGTTAACGCGTTTCCTCCCTCTCCCCCTTTTTACCCCCCCTCTCCCTTTTCCCCTTCAGACCTAAAAATTGGGTCCATTGTTGGGGTGTGGTGTGTGTGTGGTGGTGGTGTGTGTGCTGGTGTGGGGGTGTGGTGTGGGTGTGTGTGGGTGTGTACACCTATATAATACATACTGTGCGGGTTTATAATATATATATATATATATATTAATATATAATATATTTAAAAATAATAATATATAAAATACCAGCACATATAGTATATATATCGTGTGTGTAACACCACACCACACACACACACACACCATTATATATATATATATATATATATATAATATATATATTAATATATATTATATTAATTATATATATACACAATAAAAATACATAAAAAATATACATATATTACAATATACCGCAAAGATATGTATATATATGTGTGTGTGTACACAATAAACATATCTGTGCGTGTATATGTATTTATTATATATATAATTATATTATAATAAAATATAATATATATATATATATATATATATATATATATTATATATAAAATATATTATATATATATTAAAGTAAATTATAAAACTTATAATAAAATTAATTATATAATATATATATATTATAATTATATATATATTAATTTTATTCGCAATGTCTATATAACTATATCTAACTATCTTCTATCTATCTTAAAAAAAAAAAATAAATAAAAAAATAAATAAAAGATATATATATATATATGTATATATATATATATATAATATAATATATAATATAATATATAATATATATATATTAATATATAAATGTTCATACTGGTGGGTGTATATATTATATATATATTATAAAAATTTTTAAAATATTAATATATATAAATATATATTATATGATTACAATTTAATATATCCATATATATTTTAAAATATATAATATATATTATATATTTATATATATATATATATACTATGTATATTATATAAAAATATTAATATATTATATATTATTATTTAAAATATATTATATTATATAAATTTACCAAAGTTAATACACCCTTTGTTTTGTTGTAGCATGTTTTACAAACACAATATATAATATTCCCCTGATTTTATTAGTACCCATTCCCTGGTTACTAAATCCTTTCTAGTTTAGGGTGGGGTGCCGGCCCAAATTTAATTGTCCTTCATTTGGGGTCAAAAAAATAAAAAAAATGCACTATTGAATCGCATGAAATTTCGTCAGATTGCACAGGGTTTCCTATAAATCACTAGAAGCTGCCCGTGCAAAATAATCCTTTTTGCGCCGAAGGGCGGTGGGCCCCAAACGAAATTACTGTTTCCGCTGCAAAATAAAATGAGCTAAAATGCTAAACGAAATCTACATGATAAAAACCCTTAAAATGAGTGATATCTTTTTTGTCCTATTTTTTTCTCGGGTTATCGATAGATTTACTTCATACCCTTTTTTTTTTTCTTTTTTTTCCTTTTTTGTTATTTGTTGCTTACTTATTTGTTGTTGTTCCATATAACATAAAATCCCAAAAAAAATCCTGCGCATTTTGCGATATAAAAGGGGAAAAAGACAGATTTTTTTTTTTTTTTTTTTGTAATTCTATTTGACTTTGGGATGGGAAGTTCATGAAATATGTGTTCTTCCATTTAATAGCTTTTTAAGATTGCAATGAGCGCAACATGATAGTAACACTTTTTTCAAATATTATTTTCAGGCATCATTTTGTTATCATCTGCCATGCAACCTTCAGTAGGTGATATGTTGTGAAAGAAAGTTAAAAATGTTTTAGTGGAAATGACTCGCACAACATCTAATTAAGAAAAAAATGAAATTTGAGGTAACTGTTGGTGGCAGAACTGAGACCGTTTTTGAAAAAGGTAAAAAGGAAGAAACTAAAGAATAATATAGAGATAAGAAAAGGGGACGAGAGAGAGAGAGAGAGGAGAGAGAGGAGAGAGAGAGAGAGAGAGGAGAGGAGAGGGGAGAGGAGAGAGAGAGGAAAAGGGGTAAACAGTATATTGAAATGAATGCTAGGCTAATTCTAAGGCACTTTTCATCAAAGTCTTTTCCTAGCAAATAAATATTTTATATATATATATATTATAATATATATATATATATATAATATATTTTCTATATATAAAATATATATATATATATATTATATATACAGTAGATGATAATAGATAGATAGATGATAAAATAGTCAATGAATGCTTTGTATTTTTAAGTAAAAAAAAAGACTGAGCATGGCAATCGAAAAACCTGGTCCCTGCATGTTCTGGTTTAGCCCGCAAAGGGTTAAAAACACACCACGATATTGTGCAAGATGGCGCTTGTTTTGATTTGAATCAAGAAAGTCGTCAGTGAACTTAAAATAATTCGTTCGTTCATTTCAGGTCAATTCAAACCTTATTTTTTTTGCGCGTAGAACTCGAGCGGATGAAACAAACGCCTTTATGATGAATGGAATAAAATAGCTTTCTTGGGGAATTCTTATGTATTTCTTCCTTAAATGAATATCATAATTATAGCGTTTGGGGGGTTTAGTCGATCGATAGATTCGATGCCCTTAGCCATATGGATTTGCTCCTCTGCCCGAACGAATTTAACCCAAAAAATACCCTTTTCGGGGAGCCCCATTCCAACAATTTTTGTTTCCCAACATGTTTTAATTTTTATCAAATTTTTAAAAAACTGTATTATTTTTTTTTTGTGCGACAGTTTGTTTCTTCTGTTCATCTCTATCTTCCAACTTTACTTGTAATTAAACTAACATAAAGTCGATATTATTTGGCTATGTACACTATGAACGCAATGAAACTACTACAAGGAATAAGTTTTTTTAAGAATTAAAATACCTATTTTTCGAAAAATTTCGGCACTGCACATCAAACTATAAACTGCCGTTATTAATAAAAAGCGTGCGTATTTATCACACTTTTTAAAAAGTTTTTCCCAAATTCCCCTGCTTCATCTCTCGAGTGGGGAAAACCGCCTGGGGATTTTTTTCTTTTTAGATTTTCAATAAGATTTGTTGAAAGGGTGTTAGGACATTTTTTTTAAAAAAATCTTACAAACCGATGAAAAATCGTAGCATAAAAACAACGCCCTAAAACTGTATGCGATTTTATGCAACACACCATCTCTCATGCAGTAAAGCGGAAAACCCTGATCTGGTATTGGATGGATTCTGCTATACTTGGCAAAGAACATAGGCTTGTAAAGGTCAGCTGTTTAATCAAAAAAAGAGGAATTGGTAGAAAGGAAGAGAAAGGAGAAAGAAAAAAGGAGGGGAGAAAAAACGTCTGACGAAAAAAGGGTGCTGCTGCAAAATGCGTCATCGAGATGCTCTTTATTTCAGAAAAACGAGTCAAAAAACAAAAAAGGTAAGGGAAAATGTCTATCAACGATAAGAATAGCAATGCAAGGGGTTTAGGAAAAATAATGAAAAGTCACAAAAAAAAAAAATAACGGCATTTGACGTGAAATTTCTTAAAAATTAAATCCAATATCCCATCAGGTTTGTGAGAAAGCAGTGCCCGTTTAATATAATTAGATATTTTTTTGGGTTTTCAATATCTTGGGAGTTTGTTTCAGTTTTTACGGGGAATAATGAAAAAAAATTATGGCGACCATCTGAAGTGCTGCGGGTTGCATATTTTATATTTTTCACAACAGGCAAGGGGCCCCGCACACCATAAATGCGCACGCAACCGCGCGTGCACGCACACCACACACACAACAAAACACACACACCACACACCCCACCACACACACCACACAAACCACAGACAACAACACCAAAACACAACCCCGGGGCGCGCACGACGCACCACCGCACACACATGTATATATATATTACACAACTAAAACATATAAAATACACATTTTTTATACGCTGTCACCGTGGGATACACGTTGTGGTTTTTAACAATCCCGACAATGTGCAAAGGAGTGAAATTCCAAAAATCAAAGATCCAATGAATCTCAAATAAAAATAAAAATATAAAAAATTAAATTTTTTGTAAGAACGGGAACAAACAAAAAACCCTTGTATTAAAGGCCATTTTGCAATATCTGAAAAATAATAAAGAAAAAGTGCCCAAACATACTTTTATATTACTATTAAAAAAAAACATCTTTCATAATTGTTTTCAAAATGAAAATTAAAAGACAATATAACTAAATTTTTTTTCCCTTTTCTCCTGTTATGCTTTTCCCCCAAATCTTTTTTACAGCTATTTTTCCCAAAATACTGACAACCCTACGGGGGGCAAAACACATTTTTCACGACGAAACAATACTGTAAAGAAAATGTGATGTTGCATTAAAGATTTTGATATTGCGAAGGGGGTTTTTGCCCTTTTAAATATTTTGCTTTTAATCATTTGTATGCTGAAAGCCTTGTCGGAAAGAGGATTTGCCTCTAGTGTGGAAAAGGAAAAATCGCACAGCCCCGTTTGTGTTCAGATATTGTGGCCATTTTTAGCACTAGGGATACTGGTAGTGCTGTTTGCATTTTTGTGGCATATAGTGTGCTGCTTGCATTTTGTGGCTTTACTGGTATGCTGCTTGCATTTTGGGGCTTTACGGGTATGCGCTTGCATTTGTGGCATTATGGTAGGCTGCTTGCAGTTGTGGCATCGGTCATTAAAAACCAAGTCGTTTTTAATCATTTCTGATCGAGAAGAATATATCATCTTTACTATTGATTTCAGGGGTGGTAATATGTACTAACGAAAAATTATGAAATGTAACAATGATTACTATAATGACGATATAATAATCATAAATAGACAAATATTAGTGATAATAGAAGCAAGATAATAAAAAAAAAGTAATAGCAGTAGTTTGTAGTATTTTAAAAATGGTAATAATAACAGTAATGATATATAGTAATAAGGGAAATGATATGGGATGATGATGATGAAAATGTGATGATGGATGATTGATGTTTGATGTGATATGAGGGAGGAGAGGGGGGAGGGAGGGGGAGGAGGGGATGGGGATGATAAAATAAAAATAAAAATAAATTTAGTAAAAATGATAAAATAATAAAAAATAAAAATAATAATGAAAATGAAAAATAAAAAAACAAAAATAATATAAAATAATAGTTTTTAATAAAATTAAGGTAATAAAATATGGAAAATCGTGATTTTTATAAACTTAAAAAAAAAAGACAAGATGTGGAAAAATAAAAACAACACACTTAAAAATGTAAAATTTTAATGGAAATAAAATAACAGCAAAACAAAATACGACAGAAAGCTTTGATAATGATGATAAAATGATAAAATAATTAAAATGATATGATGATGTAATGAAATGATTTTTTAAAATAAGGAAAAATATATTATCAAAATATTAATATAAAAATAAAAATAATAACAACAATAATAAAAAAATAATAATAATAATAAAATAATAAAAAAATTTAAATGAAAATAATGATAAAAATAAAAAAATGAAAATATTGCTAATGATAATAAAAATGAAAAAATTTTATAATATTGAAAGAATGAACAGACATGGAAATGAAAATGTATGATAATATATAATAAAACAATAAAAATATTGAAAAAAAATAATAAAATAATATAAAAATAATAAAAATAATAATAATAATAATAATAACAATAATAATAAAAATAGTGATAATGAAAAGATGAAAACAAAAATAAAAACAATCTGACGTCTAACATAATAATTATAATATTAAAAATAATAATATAAAAATAATAAAAATAATAATAAAAAAATATAAAATAATAAAACAAAAATAGTAAAATGATAACAAGAAAAACAACAACAACAACAAAAATAATAATAATAATAAACCATTAAATAAACGATAAAGATAACAGGGGAAAAACGAATAAAACATTTAATTTAAAGGCAATTTTAAAAAATAATAAGGGTAATTAAAATCATTATGATGTAATAATGATGATATAATAATAAAAAACATTTTATTATTTTTACAATTTATTGACTATATAATATAATGAGATGATGATGATGATGAATGATTAGATTATGATTATGATTAATTATGATTATGATTTGATTATATAGATGATATGATGATGATGCTGATGTGGATGATGATGATGATGATGATGATGATAAAAATAAAATATAATAATGATAATAAAAATAATTATTTTTATAAAATAACAAAAATAAAAAAAAACAACAACAAAAAAAATAAGAATAGTGAAAATCAAACATAATGTAAAGAAATTCCCATTATGAGATCAACTCAGCCATGTTTTCCTATAATTTGGGATATAGAAAGCTTTCCTCGACTTTTCCAAAGCTATTGTCTGCAGCTTAAAAACGCGTTTTTTCGAAGGTTTTTGAGGGAAACCCTATTAATATTGCAGGGAATTTTTTTTTCCCTTTTTTTTTTTTGTGTTTATTGTCTTGCCTTTTTGGGCTATTGTTTCAATTTCCCTTTGTTTTTTTTTTTTTTTCTAATTGTTCTTTCCTTCGAAAAAATGTATATAGGATAAAAATAAATATATTGAAAAACCCTTTCTCCTCTATGCTAATGTATTTCCTTACGTGTCTTTTTAAGAGAACCAACTCAAAAGTCTCAGCCTTTTTACAATTGTGTTTGTGTTACTGTAACTGATACAAACGTATTACCACAAATGGCTAAATAATTTTTTAAATTTTTGATATAAAAAAAACAAATAAAAAAGAAAAAAACTAGTGCTACTATATTTTTTGTTGTTTTGCGTTTTTTCCCCTTTAATTTAAAATTTTTATCATGCTTTAAAAGTAAACACGAGGCTTTCCATCTGTTTTAAAATATGCAATTTCATTTTTCCAATTGAGTTAAAAATGTGATGTATTGTTCTTTTAAAAATATCGCTGCAATGTAGCACAAAATATTTTTTTCGTTTATTCCGCGAAGCCATGGAAGTGCGGGTTTTTCCCCGTCTTTTTGAGCTAGTCAGGGGAAAAAAGGCGGATTTGAAAATGGATAAAAGAAAGGCTCTAACTTTGACTTCTAGGGTAATTTTAAAATTTCTCCCCCCCTTTCTCCTCTCTCCCTCTCTCTCTCCCGATTTTCGTGCCTCCACCATGCCAAACCCCTTTTTTTCCCAAAAGGGGAAAAAAAATAAAAAGACCAAAATAAAAAATTTAAATTTGGGGGAAAATTTTGAAATTGGAAAATTTATTCCCGATGTTAATAATAGAAAAAAAAAAGAGCGGGAACCCCCAATTTTAAATTTAAGAAAAGTTTAAACCCTGTTTTTTTTAAAAGTTTCTTTAAAATTTCCGCCGTTTAAAGTTCCCCTTTTTTTTGAAATTTTTTGTATCAATGTTGTTCTTTTTTGATCGAGGTCTGTTTTCAAGCTCGGGGGGGTGGTTTGTTTGGGTGGTTGTGGGGTGTGTGTGTGTGTGTGTGTGTGTGTGTGTGTGTGTGTGTGTGTGTGTTTTGGGGTTTTGTGGGGGTTTTTTTTTATTCAATAAATTACGGCCCGCTAAATTTCGAAAAGTTTTTTATTTTTTTTTTTCAAAAACCCCCCCCCCCCCCCCCCAAAAAAACCCCCAAAAAAAAACCCCCCAAAAAAAACTTTAAAAACCAAAAAAAAAATTTTCTTTTTTTGGGGGCCCTTTTGACTTTTTGAAAAAAACAGGTTTCTGGGCGAATTTGGGAAAAAAATTAGAAATTTAACCCCAAACAACCCCCCAAATATATATATTACCCAAAAAAAAAAAAAAAAAAAAAACAAAAACCTTTTTTTTCTTCCCTTTTTTCTTTTTCCCTTTTAAATTTTGCTTTGTTGAAACTTGAAAACCCTTTTTAATAATTTTTTTAAAAATTAAAGATTAATGTTAAAGTTTCAACTAAAAAAAGAAAAAAATATATAAGAAATTAAATTATCGTTTTTCGGACGAATGAAATTTTGCTAAAAAGGTAATCAACCCGTAAAGTTGGAAAGGGGAAAAAGGGAAAAATAGGCACTAGGGAATTATTAATATATTTTCGCCTTTGTATTATTTATTTTACTCTTTTTTGTTTTCATCGTTATTTTTTACGAGTGTAAAAATGTAAGTATAAGTAAGGGCTTTAAACATATAAAAATAAAATGGTTTTCTTTTCTGTTTTTTTCAAATTTTTTTAAAAAAAAATTTAAAAAGGAAAATTTTTTTAAAATTTTTTTTTAGTTTATTTTAAAAAAGGTAATTTTTAACATAACCCCAAAAATTTCCCACTTTTTTTTTGGGGTTGGGAAAACTTCGGCTTTAATTTTTTGGAAAAACAATACCAGGCGTGCAGGTTTTGCCACCCAAATTCAATAACAAATAGTCGTCGATCTTTTCAAAACAATTTTTATAACCCTTGCAGGGTACCGACATTTTCAGTTCCCCCGGTTTTTCCATAAAATGTTTGCAAAATTTTCGCGAAATTTTCTTAATTTTTAAAGTTAACCAAAAGGATTTTTTTTCCAAAAATCCTGATTAAACTTTTTTTGATTACCAAAATTTAATTTTTCCATATCAAAAGAAATTTTTTGGTTTTTTTTTTTTAAAATTTTAAACATTTCAAAAAACAAAAGGAAAAAAATTGATTTTTGAATTTTCATTTTTGGGAAACAGTAAAAAAAGGCAAAATTAATATGTAATTTTAAAATTTTAAGAAAATTTTTTTTTTATTTAAAAGTTAAACCAAAAACAAATTTCCAATTTTTTATCATCCACCCCAAATTTTTTTTTTTTTTATTATATTTTTATTTTATTTTCATTTTTTTATTTTTATTTTCTTACATTTCATAAATTAAAGTATAATCTTTCATTGGGCTATATTTACATGATATTTTACATATTATGTATATATTTTAACATATTATTCAATATAATTCGTGATAATGGAAGTAAAATTTTTATCATTATTTTATCTTATTATTTATAAAATTTTAAATATATTAAATATACATTTTTATTTTATTATAATTAAATATTTTTTAATTTTTATTATTGTTTTTCTTTTTTTTATTATTATTATTATATTATTAATTTTTATTATTTTTTTTTTTTTTTTTTGTTTTTATTTTTATTATTTTTTAATTTTTTGTTATTGTTATTTTTATTATTTTATTATTATTTTATTTATTGTTGTTGTTGTGTTTTGTTGCGTTGTTGTTGTTTATTGTTGTTTTATTGTCAGCTTACTATTGATAATATATTTTTTTCAATGTTATATTATTTTTAACAGCAGGATGCGTGAAAAGCCCCACGAAAAGCAAATTCTCTCTTTTCCTTTCCCTCTCTTCTCCTTTCCCTTCCGGCTCTGCCAAATCTTCTCACTCCCAAATCTTCCTTAAACTCACCCCTCCCTTTCACTTCTTACGCGCTACATCTGCCCCCTCACACTGTCACATTTCTCCTCCCTCTTAATTACTCCCATTTCGTTCGTCCTTCCTTCCTTCCTTCCTCCCCACCCTCCTTTTCTCTCTGAGTCTTCGCTTCCTTCCTTTTCCCTTTTCACCTTACCATCATCCCCTTTAAGTCTCCTCATTTCCCTCTCTCTTCCTATCTCCCTTTCCCTTTAACCCCCCTTTTCCCCCCTTTTCCTCTTTAAGCCCTTCTCCTCTTCCTCCCTTTCTTTCCTGATTATTTTCCCTTCCCCTCTTACCCCCCCCCCCCTTTCCTCGGATACTCGTGAAGATAATTTGCATAATCTGACGGTCTAATTATTTTAAATTTCAATGTACTTGCCTCAAAAAATTTAGAATGAGGATAACAATGAAAATAATAGTAATGATAGGATAGAGTCAGAATAAGAAAAAAATTGAGTCGTAATAGGAGGGCCTTTGTTTGAGTGTGTGTGTGTGTTGGTGTGTTGTGTGTGTGTGTGTGTGTGTGTGTGTGTGTGTGTGTGTGGGGTGTGTGTGTGTGGTGTGCGTGTGGGGAGAGAGGAGAAAGAGAGAGAGAGGGTGTAGGTGTGAGTGTGAGTGTGAGTGTGAGTGTGAGTGTGTTAGTGTGGGGTGTGAGTGTGAGTGTGGTGTGTGTGTGTGTGTGTATGTGTGTGTGGTGTGTGTGTGTTGTGTGTGTGTGTAAATGTGTGAATGTGTAAGTGTGAGTATGAATGTATGTGTGTGTCCATGTATGTGCCCGATTCTTTAATTTATGTTGTACCATCACCCATTTACGTCCCCACATTACATTCTAATAGATCGACTTAAATTCCTCAGTCAAAGACGTAAAGAAAGGCGTAACGTGGGAACGTGCAGTACTTACGCTAAAACATTTTAAAAAGGTAAATATGCACACAACCAACACCGGAATGGTATTATGGAAACAAACGCAGAATGTAAAAATGGATGCTGTGTTAGAAGTGTGTAAGAGAGCGACAGCATGTGTATTAAAGTGTAATTGTGCAAATAAACTGAAATGAGGTAGGCTATGATCCGGGGATGGGGGTGTACATCTATACTTTAGTGTGCCTGGTTATTTCCCTCTAACTCAGTAAAAAATGGTATTCGCTATTTTTTCACCTTCCTATATCTCAGTTTCTGTTTACGGGTTTCAGCATTATGTTTCTCGTAATTATTTAAAAAAGGACTTGGAAACAAGCACGAACAAGAAAAAAAATAAAGCACAAACAAAACCCCAAAAAAACACACACAAAAAAACATTAACTTATTTAAAAGCGAACTCGAAGAACGATAAAAATGAATAAAAAAAAAACCCGACTTCCCTCGCATAAAATCTAAGTAAAACCCTTTTAGATTTAAAACTGCTTTGACCATCATAATAGTACCACTACAACACAAGCCCGGAACTTCTGAACTCGGGACTGACTCGGTGGGTTCGGGAACTTTTCTTTGTCCCATCGGACCACAAGGCTGAATCTTGGTTCTTATCTCTATTAAACATTCATGAATAAAAAAGGGTTTTCTAATCATACAATTTTTTTATAAAGCTTCAATTCATCAGCTTAAGAATAAAAGTTTTATGAAAAGAAATCTTTAAAATGAAAAAAAACCATCTTCTCTTGATCGTTTTAAGAAATATTCATATCATATACTTCATAAATGATTTGAACATGATTCATATAAAACAAGTTTCTCCCCTTTTATATTAATTCCTAACATCTTTTCGGTGTTCAGTTTCATCATTGGCAAATTTTCAAGCCACAGATATAAGTGTGGTGTGTGTGTGGTGTGTGTGGGGTGTGTGTGTGTGTGTGTGTGTGTGTGTTGTGTGTGTGTGTATGTGTGTGTGGGGTGTGTGTGTTTTTTTCATACCGGCCCGCCATGAGGCTAAAAAAATACCGAGAGGAAAATACTAAAAGGTGCTGACAAGAAGTGAGCGATCATGTGATGCGAAAAGTTAATTCAGCTGAGA